>NC_073692.1:248437604-248612604 GCF_029784155.1 Uranotaenia lowii | reverse complement strand
CTGAAGATGAATAATTACCAATTTCGAAAAATCGAATGCCCACTTTGCTTATACATTTATTTATTTATTTTTTAATGATGCCAATCTCTAATAATAAATCCGATAACATCCGAAAATCTTTCAAAAAGAAAACATGCGATAATCCTATTGAAGAAATGGGCAATACAACGTCAAATAATACCAACAATACATGCACTACTGAAAAATCAACTAATAATGACATCCTACCGACGAACCTAGAAGAATCAAATCCATCTACGGTAATCATCCCCGAAATCGAACACGATGACAACTTGAAGTCAAATTTTGCTCTACAATGGAACATTTGTGGCTTGAGATCTCACAGGAATGACCTCCAAATATTGCTGAAAAATTACCAACCCATGATTGTATGCTTACAGGAAACAAACGCCAACGAAAAAAATGTAGGATCAAACTTCATTGGGAACCAATACACCTTGCTCCATGGGACATGCTCAATACATGGTCGACAAGGTGTAGGGTTAGCAATCAGAAATGATACACTGTTCAACAGACTTCCCGTAGATAGTTCGATTCAAGCAATAGCCATACGTATGTACCTACCGACTGAAATAACTGTAGTATCAGTTTACTTACCACCATCGCAAACTGATGCCGCCGAAAACCTTCATAATATGTTACTTTCACTACCTAAACCTATACTACTTCTTGGTGATCTCAATGCTCACCACGCAGCCTGGGGAAGCCGTATTGTACCTATCAGAAACGAACCTCAGAAAAGAGGAGAACAGATCTTTTCAACGATAGTCGAACAGGAAATGCTAGTGCTAAACGATGGGTCCCACACTCGTCTGGATCCAGTCAGCGGAAAAACTCAGTCACTAGACGTCTCTTTTTGTTCAACATCAATAGCATCTAAATTTCTGTGGAATATTCTACCCGACACAGCGGATAGCGATCATTTTCCGATCATCATTTCCTTGACTGGAAAAAATAAAAGTATGTCTCACAAAAACAAATGGATCTACACAAAAGCTGATTGGAACAGTTTCGGAGAACTCACACGTAACTATCTCAACCCAAGAGACACCTTAACAGCAGAAGAATTTTCAAAAAGAATAATCGAAGCTGCAGATCGTTGTATACCGAAAACAACTGGCAGAATTGGTTCGAAAGAGGTTGCCTGGTGGAGTGCTGATGTCCAAAAAGCAATAAAAAAACGACGAAAATATCTCCGTGCCCTACGTCATATAGACGATAATGATCCTGGAAAAATTGAAGCCTTAAAAAAATTCCAAGAAGCTCGCTCAGAATGCAGAAAGGTAATAAAAGATGCCAAAGAAGAAAGTTGGAGCCAATTTGTCGAAAGTATCAATTCTGAAAATTCCTCCGCTGAATTGTGGAATCGAATCAATCGACTCCAAGGGAAAAGAATATCCAACAATATAACTCTGCGATTACCGGACTGTACTACCAATGATGGAAAATTAGTAGCTGAAGCTTTAGCATCGGAATACGAATTTAGATCCTCAGATGCACAGTATTCAGAAAAATACCGAAAAGAAAAAAACCAAAAACAACACTTCACTCGACCAAACCCCCGAAATTCTGACAAGAAGTACAACGAAGATTTTAGTATGAACGAACTGAAATGGGCAATTTCACGTCGTGGAGGATCCTCGACTGGACATGATGGAATCGGATATCCTTTAATCCAGAATCTTCATTTAACTGCTAAAATCGCTTTACTTCAGCTGTTCAATCGTATATGGCACAGTGGTAATTTTCCAACCACCTGGAAACACGGAGTGGTCATCCCGATTCCAAAGCCGAATACCGACCGAAGCAAACCAGAGAATCATCGACCAATCACACTTCTAAGTTGCCTCGGAAAAATTTTCGAACGAATTGTGAACCGACGTTTGATAACAGAGTTAGAAGACAGTAAAAGATTGGATCAAAGACAGCATGCATTTAGAGCAGGTCATGGAGTTGATTCGCATCTTGCCTCATTGAATACACTTATCGATTTCAAACAAGACACTGAACACGTGGAAATAATATCACTAGACATATCTAAAGCTTACGACACAACGTGTCGACACGCCATCATGAGCACTCTTAAGAGTTGGCAGATATCAGGACGCATGTTTAACATTCTAGCCAGCTTTCTGCAAAATAGAACTTTCTCAGTTGCAGCAAACGGTACACTCTCAGATATACGAACATCCGAAAATGGAGTTCCACAAGGTTCAATCCTCTCGGTTACACTTTTCTTAGTTGCAATGCAACCAATTTTCAATGTTATTCCCCCAGATATAGATATACTTTTATATGCAGATGATGTTCTGCTCATAGTTAAAGGTGATAACAATCGTGACATTCGCGTGAAATTAAGAAAAGCCGCAAAACACGTTTTCAGTTGGACTGAAAGTGTAGGTTTCACTATAGCACCAGAAAAATCCAAAATGATGCATATTTGTAATATCAGGCATCGCAAACGTGGTAGAGCCATCAAGCTCAATAAAAAAGCTATTCCAATTGTGCGTAAAATGAGAAATTTAGGTATCCTTATTGACCAAAGATTGAATTTACTGCAACATTTTAAAGCGGTGAAAAGAAGCTGTAATAACAGATTGAATTTACTACGCATTCTAGGCTATCGGCTTAGGAGAAGCAGTCGGACTGCTTTACTCAAAGTTGGCACTTCATTGATAATTTCAAAGCTTCTATTCGGATTGCCCATAACAAGTATTGCAATTGATTCACTCGATAAAGAACTCGCTCCAACATACAACGAAATAGTACGTATAGCTTCTGGAGCCTTTCGTTACAGCCCCACGGAATCAGTCTTGGCTGAAGCAGGTTGGCTGCCTTTTCGATCAATTATTGTACAGCGATTGTGTCAACTATCAATTCGACTGAACGAAAAAGGATTCAACATTTCCTCCCTCAACACAAGAAGTGTCGAAAATTTCTTTCAACTGACTGGTGAAACACTTCCAAGCATAGCACCCCTTTCACGATTATCTGACCGGAAATGGTACTCTCCAACTCCAAGAGTAGACAATCGAATTCGAAATTCGATCAAAGCTGGAACTACCAAGAGTATGGCTATACCAATATTTAGTAACTTCATCGAACAACATTATGCAGCACACGAACAGGTTTATACAGATGGATCCAAATTAGGAAATCAGACTGGAGCTGGAATTGTGATTAAACATAATAAGTTCAGTTATGCTCTTCCTGGATTTTGCAGTGTGTTCTCTGCAGAGGCTTTTGCATTGAAAATGGCCATCAACAAATGCGACAATGATGCAACGATTATACTCACCGACTCTGCCAGCTGTTTGGATGCGTTATATAGTGGAAAATCTAAACACTCATGGATTCAGAATATTGAGACAGTCCTTACGGAACACAGCCTTACTTTTGCATGGATACCAGGGCATGCTGGCATAGTAGGAAATGAAGAGGCCGACCGACAAGCGAATATTGGACGAATGGAGTCTCCGAGTAATATTGAAATCCCATCTCAAGATGCTATCAACTTCGTTATAAGCACAATCTGGAATGTTTGGCACAATAAATGGCACACCAACAGATCGTTTTTGAGGCAAATTAAGAACTCCCCATCCAAAACTTCCGATAGAAACTGCAGTTCGGAACAACGCATTTTAACTCGTCTTCGGATTGGAACCACTAGACTCACCCACTCATATGTTTTTGAACGCAAACCACCACCTATATGCACTTTCTGCGGTGTACAGATCACGGTTCAACATATTCTTGTGGACTGCAAAGGATATGAATCTTCCCGGATCAAACACGGAATACAGAAAAGTTTAACGGAAATACTTCAATATAATGGACACAGTGAACTAGCTGTACTGAAATTTCTAAAGGAATGCGACTTGTTTCTGAGTATCTAAACACTTATTGAAAACCACCATCTTTTAAAAGACACGAACGACATGAAAGTGTTAAAGTGTCTCTAATCAAGCCAAAAAAAAAAAAAAAAAAAAACAAAATTTAGATATAGTTAAGGTTGCCAGATTTTTTCCGACACGTATCCAGGCGGAAAAATCCGGACAATTTAATTTAAAAACCTGGCAAATTTCAGGCATTGATTTGAAAATTGACGACTAAAAATCTGGGCAATATTCGGGCTAATTTTGTCAAAATGCAGAAATTACTTAACAAAAATCAAGAAAAAAAATTGAAAAACATTTTTTCCATCAAACTTATCCATTGATTTTACATTGTATTTTAGGCTTATAAAAAACCTTTCATGATTATTGCTGGACAACAAATTGTACTTTCGGTGGAGACCCCTAATCCTTACCCTACTGAATCGAATAGGTTACTCTACTTGTACATTCATTCCCTTGGAACAGTCCACTCAAAGGCAGTTTTAGTCAACTAGTGGGAAATCGGGATCAAGTTGTGATATGCGAATAGTTCGCTGCAAACGGGCCGTGCCATGCTACATAGGATGTTAATTTTACATCAAACATAAAACCCCTCATTATTATTTTTATAAAACAAGCTCAAATTAGTTTCGTTTCGAAGGCATACATAAATAAATTTTACATCATAATTAGTTGTTTTTTGTTTGATTTTCCAAATTAAGTGAATAAATTCGGACACAATTTGGGCATTTTTCAATGAAATCCGGGCAACCGGGCTTCGACTGTCCCAAATTTTGTATGGGAGAGTGGGGAATCATGGGCCACTTTTTTTCGTTGTTCCATAACTTTTTTATTATGAAAGATAAAATAAAAATAAAAAATGGCATGGTTTTCTACATTTTCAAGGTATCATAAGGTATTTTTTTAAAATTTTTAATAAGTTAATTTTCCCAAATTCTGACTGTTTGAAAAAAAGCAATATTTTTTGGATTTTGAAAAATGGTGGGGAATCGTGGGCCACCAAATCCAAATTGCCCAAATAACATGCAAAGTTTATGAGTTGACCCAAAACTGTGATTTCCTAATTAATTTCGTTATTTTAAAGCAATTTCAGATGATGAAATAAAAAAGAGAGCTGCGTATGATCGCATAGATTCCAAAACCTGGCTCGCGAACGTTTTGGCAAAATTTCTCATATAGGGTGGACAAAATATTTTTCATAACTCTTCATTTGGCATAAGAAAACTTTACAGATAAAAAAAACGTATTTTAAGTTCTGAATGTGTATAAAAACATAAAAATATACGTGATTCAAGATGTGTGGCCCACGATTCCCCACAAGCTATGATTTGCAAATTGGTTGCGTTTATGTGACTTATTGATGTTTCACCAAAAATTCCTTTTCCACGTGAAAGAACATGACAAAACTAAGATCATAAGCGTATGAGCTTATTTTTGTTATGCACTTTAGGTTCCCCATCGATGAAAATAGCGGATGTTTTTTTAAATTATGTAGGAAAATTTTTCTAACTTTTTTTAGCTTGATAAATACAAGGAGCATATGATGCGTATTTCAGTCAACAACATATAAGAATATATGCTCACGCCAAGCGACGACGATGACAGTTGGTTTGAGATTTTTATCTCAACACACATCTGAGATATTAAAAGTGGCCCACGTTTCCCCATGGCCCACGATACCCCACTCTCCCCTATTAAATATCCGGGTTATCTGGCAACCTAAGGTAAAGTACAAGTTATTTTTAAAAGAAAATTTATAATTGTCTTGTAAGTCACATAACCTCCAAGACATTTACCATAGCCACCATTTTAATCCAAAATCCATGTAAAAATGTGTTTTATCATCGCGATATTAAGTTGACGTCTCTGACAAGTTTTAAATCTAAACTTGCAGGAAACGTCAAGAAAAATAAAATCCATGTAAGAACCGAGCTATGCGGCCGGATGATTGCAATACTAGAGCAAAAGGTTTGTAAATGTATTTCGTTTTATCCGAGGTTTCACTCCGAGCCTCGGATAAGTGAAACCTCGGATTAAACGAAATACAAATCCTTTTGCTCTGGTATTGCATACCATCCAGCCGCATAGCTCGGTTGTTACATGGATTTTATTTTTCTATTTAGCAAGTTTAGATTTTAAACTTGCCGGAGACGTCAATTTAATGGCATAGGGGGGGGAGACCACCTCGAATTCCGAGGTGGCCACGAACAATGTCAAAACAACGGTGATAGAACCCCACCTTGGGGATATCCCTTCGTTGAAGTGGCATTGACCGTGAGTTCTCCCGAGTTTGCAAATATGATTTTATTTATAGGCATGGCATTATAGTCCAATCAACTATTATCGAGTGGCACTTTCGTCTGTTTCGATTGAAGTTTAAAATGCGTTGTTGAATGCCCCTTCAATGCCTTGAAAAGAAGCAAGTGCTATTTCTTTTGCCTCTAGACTTTTTTCTAGTTTTTATTTAAGGGATTAAGACCTTAAACGAGGAATACCTTTTTGTAAGTGCCTAAACATGCCGGTATTAAGGCTACCCCTTTTCTGAGCTAAGATGCTGCGAGTTGATGTACTCGTCAAGTATTTTCAAAATAGTAGATGTTAGAATGATAAATATGTACGAATGTCTTAGGTTGAGTTTTATCGTTTTTCCCTGGTTTTGGAATGAAGATAACGCGTACCTTTTTCACTGAGTGAGAAGAAGCCTAAGGGACATACTGGTGACGAACATGTCTACAAGGCGGGTGTCACCATTTGTTTTGCTTGCTGTATTTTAATTGTAACTATTCCATCTTCACCAGCAGCTTCGAATGGCTCGAATGTACTAACTGTCCCTAACAGCCTAAAGCCTTTGACTACGCACAATTTGTGGAGAGCTTGCTTACGTCTGACACTTCGACTGCGATGCGTACAAAGTTAGTTATTGACGCTGCAGTGAACTCCTGATTGTTTTTCTTCAATTGACAAAGTCCATTTGAGTGCTCTTTAGATAAAACTTTTGGAACCTTGCAGTTTCGTATGCAGTTTGAACGGTTTGACACATGTACTTTCAACTGCTCCTCTTAGCTTTTCCAATGTTTTTATTGTACTCAGTCAAGAATTTACGATAGTTTGAGTTAGCTTTTACTTTGTTGAAAGGTTTTCTTGTTCTTTTCCATAACTTTTCATGTTATGTTCCACAGGGGAACCCTTCTGTTTAAAACACGTCCCTTCAGTGGAAAGAGAAATTTTAATATTGAGAAATCAAGAAATTCTGGGAGCCAAAGCGGTCGAAATTGCACAAGTACTGAAAGTAAAAAAAAATTAAAAATAGAACTAAGACTGGAGTTTAACGACGTCAACTTACCAATTTAATAAATATGTATTTAACACTATCGAAGTTTAGGGCAAGTTATCCCAATGATATTCAGAAACGTAACCATTCCAAAGGTAAGAGCTTGTTCCGGCCTTCAACTGCATTCATTAGACATATGATTAGCTACACCACCTTATTTTCAATAGAATTTGAATGTTTTTCCTTAAGAGCACATCTTTATTGCTGCATACGATCCAATAATTGGTTTGACAGACAAAAGTTGATGGCGGATTGTTCTGGGAGTCATCGAAATTACGTTCATTTCAATCTCCCATCACAAATTCACATACTTCCTCATTCTTTTATTTTTGCACTGTAATTCAGGCGAACCATAAAATAATTTCTTTCACACAAATGTGATCTGTCGTTCATTTTATGCCGATTGAAAATCATCCCAAAACGAAATTCTCGCACTCATTTTCTTTTCAAAACACGGAAAAGCACAATTCCTGGACTGATTTATTTTATGTATTTATCCGGACACGAGTTTAACTCAATTTTGATGATTTCAAAATTTCTGCACATCATAATTTTTCACTATTTTGCAGAAATATTTTTAAGACATTCATTTCACATTTCTGTTCCATAAACACAGAACTCTACGGATTCCACACACACTGTTGCAATTATGGGTTAACTTGGCTCTCACCCATTCACAAACGCTTTTATAAGACTTCTTCGTCTCTCTCAATTTTCTCATTCAATGCCCGCTGCTTTGCTTCCATCCATGTAGCCGATGTGTTGTTGTTGTTGTCGCTGTTTTTTTTTTGTTTTGAGGGATGATCAGCTAACCTGAAGCAGCCTTACTTTTCTATTTTTTGATTCCACATTGAATTGGGACCGAAATTTATCGATTCAACGCTTTTTTGTTCACTGATAGCTATGTGTCAACCGGTAGACCACTTTCCAAAGTTTTTATCAGAATGCACAGAATTCAACTTTTCTGAGTGATAATAAACTAAATTGATAATGTTTCATGTGTTTGGGAAACATCAATTATTATTTCAAATCCAACACTCAAAGTGACGCGTTAAACTGTGTTGTAATAAAAATGGCTGCCTGAATCCGAGTAGTTTCTCAGCCAGTCTGGCCGTAGCTTACAAACAACTCACTTCCACTCCACGGCAGAGAGTGTCCATTGAAACATACACACTGGGGGCCGGTTCTCAACTCAACCACCGAGCGAGCGTGTGTAGCTTCAGTTCAGTCAGTCAGAATCGGTTCAATCCGGCCGAAAAGGTGTACGGGTAATTGTGAATGAATGATTCTTGTTGTTCATACGAATACATATTTCCTATCAGTGTCGCCAGATTTCCAGCTGATTGTCGCTTCAATCAATAACATTGCACATTAGGTTATTCATCCGATGATAAGAAGGATTGGTTGTTTTATTTTGGGTTTTTTAGCATCTTGGATTTATTCCTCCCATTCAATTTTCAGCCTATTTTTAGCTAAAACCATAGCTAAAGGACGAATTAAGGAAACGAAGCACCAACAGAACACCTAGGACTTTTAGACAATTTTGAGGTTCGTTTCCCATTTTTACCATTCGGCCTAGTTTTGTATTCGTCGAAACGTCAATTATGCCAATGTCCTGGAACTTCTACTTCTGATAAATGAATACATTTCTCAATAACAAAGTTCTGTCGAACTGTGTGTAGCTAGCTGTTTGGTTTATAATAAAGCGTAGATAACTCTTTGCAATAGTATAATTTGATCAATTGTGATTCAACAGAAAAATATTTAATATTCCTTGTTATTTTCGCACTGGCTTCCAAACCTTACGAGAACTCATAAGTGTTATCGAGTCGCCTAGTTTCATGTAACCGGAATCTGACGCTGGGCTGTCTCTATGTAGGTAATAATAAAAGAACTATGCTTTCAACAGACCGAGGAATAACAACCATAGCCTCAGCATAGCCCATCATAGCATACAATTTGCATGTGGGAACGACGAGCTGCAAAACAGAATCCTCAAGCATTTAGACAGTGACCGGCATCGAGGAATGATGTACCTACGCTGTGCGATTTTCGAGAAACGCAGAAGACTCAATAACCATTTGTTGTAGGAAGGAATCGAACAAGAAGCTCTCGGCGGCCCTCGATCTCGCTTGGAGGTACATATATTTATCTGACCGACCATCATATCTTGCACTACCCAAGTCCTCAGTCTAGGTCTGCTAGCTGTCGCTTGTTAATCATCTCCCTCTCGTTCAGCATAAAAATGAACCACGGACGGACGGATGGAATGGAAGCGATTCTGAGCACTTTTAGAAGAACAGCCTTTACTATCCATACACGAATGGGCGCAGTTGTGTGAGATTCGATTTACAGTAGTGTATGAATGAAATTTCCTTTCTTTGGATTTCCTTTTCCTGACAGTCGAAACGAGTCCATCCGAATTGAGTGTTTCTTTACATTCTCTAATTGCTTCTCTCCTGTTGGGGATGATGATGGTCGGTCGGGATAGGTGATCCGGAACAAAGCAGATATTACAATTCGTTATTAATTGAAATTATCTCTTGATGTCTTTAGTTATTTAATAACTAGCTGACCGGTGTGCGTTGCTACCTCTTCCATAAAACTGAATGTTGTTAAAATTATTTTGATTACATAAAATAAACTTCCTTCAACATTCCTAAACATTTTCAGAAGACCTTTTTCATGCACACTACCAAAAAAATCTGAAAAATTACATCATATATGGTGTAAATAAAAAGAAGCATCACATATGACGGAATTTCCAGTGCGAGTTAAATATTACACGTCTGTAAATTTCAACAAACGTGTACAATTTGAAAGACGTGTAAAATTTTAAAGACGTGTAAAAGTAAATTCGCTTTGAAAATCCGTCATGTGTGTGATGCTTCTTTTTCTTTACATCATAAGTGATGTAATTTTACAGCTTTCTTTCATTTTGAAAAAACTTATTCTTATTTATCCCTGGAGTGTCAATTTGACACTCCTGACTAAAACCAGTATATTTCTCTTGTTTCCTAACCAATTTTTACAAAATTTATAGTTTTGGAAATCTCGTAATGTAACTCAAATATTTTTCTGAGACATTAATTTTTTAGTGTCCAAGAAAGCTAGATCCCCGAGCAGACTTTGATGCCAAAACCGATAGCATACTGTAACCAAAATCAGCTATCAATGCCAAAATGATAGCACTATTTGGTGTTATATTTTTCCCGATGGCAAAATTAGGTTTCATTAAAGTATCGATATGTCGAAATTAGATAGCAAATCACCACAAAAATAAGTATTGATAGCATAATGATAGCACCGTTGGGTATTGATTTGTAAGGAGAGCTAAATGAGGTATCATTGAGGTTTCAGTTATTTTCGAAGTGCAGAAAAATGAGATCAAAATGATAGCATGATTTGGTATGATATTTTTTGTTGAAAAAAAAACATTTTTTTCAAGGTGTTAAAATTTAAACTGAACTAAAACCAAACAACGAACTCAATCTTTACCAGCAAAGTGCGCGCGTTTATTATTTTGTAATGGAAGCAACGATAGCAAAATTAGCCATCTTTAAGGTATCATTATTTATCAGAATATTGAGATCACTACGATAGGTCACTACGGTGGTATTTAGTTTTATAATAAAAAATTAGAAGTATTTTGAAATTTCAACCGTAGGTACTGAAATAGAACAAAATGTTCGGTCGTAACTACTTAGCAGTTCCCACGTTACTCAGTATTGATTTTTCTGTCATAGCTTAACTAGGTATCACCAAGGTAGCATTATCTTATAGAGTTGTTTTTGACATTTCTTACGCACATTAACTGGCGTATACGTACGAGAACGGAAAAATTAACCTCCAAAAATTTCAGTGCAAAAATCGGGCAGCCGGCCGACGAACACGGTCGTTTTTGAGGTTTATGTTGCAAAATTAGAAGTGTTAGTGAAATGCCCTGAATTATGACACGAATATGTACTACTCGCTGCAAATAGGACTGAATACTGTTCGTTTTTTTTTCGACAAATTTATAAATTAACTTTGAAAAAATTATACCCAAAGAAAAATCCTTATAATTGAATTCTATGCAATACCAAAGGGATGAAAACGCGGTGTAAAAAGAGACAAAGATGATAAAATATGTTGTCTGATAAAATACGGTGAGAACGCAAAATACTTAACTCGTGGTATTTAATTGTGAAATATTATCAACATTCATATTTTTTGTTATTTTTTTTCCATGAATTAGATAACAAGTACATAAACTTTACGTTGCACATAAGGATTATTTGCTCTACCAAGTTTAACAGATTAGTTCCATTAATTTTTTAGAGTTTCAATGTTTTGAAAAATTAAATTTAAATGGTTTTAAATAAAACAAAACATTTAAAATAAAACTGCAACACTTTATTGTTAAATTAAATGTTTTCAACGTTTTTTTTCTATGATTAAAATAAGTAATTTTTATATAAAAAGTGTATTTTCAATCATTCAAATCTCTACTAGTTCCACCGATTTCTCCGCTAATTTCAAATGGAAATGGTTCCGCATATCATAAAAAATAATCACAAAAAAGGGGGTGTTGCGAAAATGTGCACTTTTCGATGGACGAGCCTTCCAAAATTGCCAATAAAATACACTAAATGCTTTCTATAAGGCTTCAACAACTTCTACACCTACCATAATGTATGAGACAATTGTAGATCGTGGTTTTTTACAACTTTGTTTCAAAGACAGCGAACCATTTTATGCAACCTACAACGTGTCAGGTTCAAAAAACTGTTTTTTTTTTTCAAGAGATTTTTTTTACTTTGTCTGTAACTCCTGAGGGTGATTTTATTTATTTATAGGCCACTCAAAATCAATTTTTGATTTCCCACATTTTTCCCGACTTTTTCCCGCATGGCCTCACGAAATTCTCGATTTTATAAAACAGAAAACCAGACCAAATTCCGAATATTTATTTTTGAAACTATATAAATGAAAATCGATAAAGCTATCTTTTAGTGGTAAATGATCTTTCAATGTTTTTTTTCAGTAAGTTTAAACTATTAACCCTTCATTTCATGATTTTTTATATTTCCTTAAAAATTATTTTTTACAGCTGGAAATGATGAGTAGGGTCAAGTGGGGTAATTATGAACACGAGGTAATTCCGAACAAGTGCTATATGCGCTGCTGTGGGGAATGAATTAACACAAAAAGTTCCAAAAGTGGTAGTTTAACATCCAATTGATAGATATGAGCTGTTTCCGATCTGTTTTTAAACCCTCATGATATCATTTCCGATGTTTTCAAAAACCATTACCCCGTGAAACGGAAATCGTTTTCGACAATGTTCAATGTTTTGAATATCTGATCTTAGGAAATCCAGCTGGAATGATGTTATCACCTATTTTACATCCAGTTTAAGATGATTTATCTTGATTTTGAAATTTTTTTGAAAAGTTTTATTCGCACTGGTGCACAGATGAGTGTTCATATTTACCCCATAGTTTTCGTCCTATGGGGTAATTATGAACACATATTCTTATTCATTTCCTGCAATTTCTTTGCCTTTTCGATGGTCAAATGTTTTATTCATCAACTTAGGGGACCATTCACTTATTACCCAAGCATTTCCAGACCCCTTCACCTCCCCTTGTAAGAAATTTCTTACAATACTACTCCCCCTCCCCTTCTTCTGTATGATCTTAACACATAAAGGAAGAAATCTTAGCCGGGAAACATCAACACTCGGCATTCTATATCACAGAATCCACTCGACCAAATTCAATAATTTTGATATTAAAATTAGGTCCGCATTTTGTTAAATGTAAGGTTTTGAATTTTTGGTAAATTGATTTTTTTTTTCTAAAAATGAGATTCGGGTATAGAAAAAAAGCTATGCTAGTTCTTTTCAGTCTTTGAAAAAAACTTTTGAACACAATTTTATCAAAACTGAAAATAAAATTTCAAAAGGAAAAAAGTGAATAAAACAGAAATTAAAAAAAAGCTCAATCCGTAATCACATTTAAACAAGTCTTAATTTATTTAAAAAATTAGTGATAAGAACTTGCTTTTTATTGATAAAAAAAAGGCAGTCAAATGTTTTCTTAAATTAAGTGGGTGGTGCGTAAGGATAGTTTAACCGGTAATACCAAAACCGAAAACCTGTATCCCAGCAATAGTTCTCTAATACCGGATACAGGTTTTACGTCCTTCCAAAACCAGTTTATTTTGTATTGATAAATAACAAGGTTATAAACTAAACTTGAAGAAATGTTTGATTTTACTCAAAATAAAATTCACCAAGTGTTTACAAAAGGTTGGCTGCTCGAGCTTTTATTCATAACCGCGTGAAATTTAGCACTATTATGAACTTTAAATCTCTGTGGTCAATGATCGGTACTGTACCGATCAGGAAATAGCATCTAAGTTTTTGTTTGTAATATGTGTCTAGTTTTATGTTCACTTGACACTTTAATCCATTTGCTCGCAAACACCACTTTCTGTACACGTACCCTAGCATTATTATGTACTCTCTCGCAACATAAGAACTTTCGCCGAGAGAGACTCACACAATAGAAAGTAAGCCATTTTAGTTGTTAGAATAGATTAGAACGTTAAACGAATCGCACGGATTTTTACTTCTACTATTAATAAATCAACAATCTAAGTCCAATCAAGCGACTTCAATATACAAGTTCCGAAAATCAAAGTGCAGTGGCAATACAATCGATCGCGACTACCTACAGTTTGGTGCTTTCTCGCAAACAGATCCGAATAGCGCAAACAAAATTTTCCCCCGAACGGGTGATCAGCTGTTGGTGCGAAGTGAAGACGACTTACCTGGAGTTTCTGCTGCTGGTGGATGCCGTCGCCTTAGAGACGGGAAGAAAACCCCGAATTCCGAACCCCCCCATCGGCCGAGCCCGAACATTTGGTCCTTCGAGCCGGATTCGAGGACATCATCTCATCAGGAACCAGCAGAGGAATCAGCATTCGCCATCTTCCGAGCGCAGTAGCAGCTGTGGTTTGTAGTCAATCCACGATAAGGTAGGCCATTTTGTGATACAATTCACTTTGGATATCGAATTCTGGCCAATCAATCACTGCGCCAATAAATAATTGCACTACTTTTGCAATTGAAATACAAGCAATTAAAAATAACTTTGGTGTAAATAGTTCACATTGGAATCAAAACAAACGACAAGTTACACCGTATTACAAACATTTTGCAACACAGTACAGCGCAAAAGTTTTGCAACAAGTAAAAATTAAATATCTTTTTTTTACGAAATTGCATTTTGTGACTAAAAGTCAGTTCTACGGCGAATCGCAAGTGCATCAAGGGTGGTGCATTCTACAGTGTCGTTCAAAAACACATCGACACTTACAAATTTGAAAGTTTTTTGGAAAAATTGGAATTCTTTTCCAGTGGTCACTGAGACACTGAAACATTGCTGAGACGCGTTGGGGAAAGTTGCTAGACTACAGTATCGTGCAAAAGTATAGCGACACTTCAAAAATCGGATTTAAAAAAAAAAATCTAATCGCTTTCGGAGTTCATTTTGAGGCGATTGTAACATTACTGGGTGGCATTAATACAAGTTGCTGATAACAGTACCGGTCAAACCAATAGCAACTCATACGAAATAAAAATAAATTGAAAATATTTATTTATAAAAAAAATCATCCGAAAGTCAATCATTGGTGGCATTTACGGTCGTTTTGGTGTTTTTGAGTGTGATTTGAGTGGTGTTGAGTGATGGCTAGCAAGGCGGAGAAAAAACTAGCAGCGGACCTTCTGACGAGACGACGAGCGTGTGCCGAACGAGATGTGGTGGAGAAGTTCGTAGCGGATTTCACCTATGAACGAGATTGTTGCCAGGTTGCGGTACGTTTGGAGGCGCTCAACAAGTGCAACGAGTTGTTCCTAAACGTGCAGAACGACATCGAAATGGGCGATAGCGAAGAACGGTTTGAAACACACCTAGAATTCCGTGCTGATTTTGAGGATCGATTCTGCAGGGCGAAGGGTTTTTTGCTGTCCAAACTGGAGAGTAGGGAGCATCCGTTGAGTTCGACGATCATCCACGCATCGGCTTCTCATAGCATGTCTTCCAGCTTTCATCATCGTCTGCCAAAAATCGATTTGCCGAAGTTTAGTGGAGATGAATCGCGTTGGATCTCGTTCCGTGACAATTTTCTCTCGATGATCCACTGCAACGAGGACATTCCAATCGTCAACAAGCTGCAGTACCTATTACAGTCACTGGAAGGAGAGGCCAAGAAACCATTCGAATCTGTGGACGTTCAAGCCGATAATTATTCATCGACATGGGACGCTTTGAAAAAGCGGTATGACAACAAGCGTTTCCTTAGGAAAGAGCTTTTCCGTGGCCTGTACAACCTTCCACCTCTTCAGCATGAGTCCGCACAAGACCTCAACACACTGGTTGACGATTTTCAGCGACACGTTAAGGCACTGGGGAAATTGGGTGAACCTATCGAGCATTGGGACACTCCACTCAGCTTTATCCTGACGAATAAGTTAGATTCGGCGACAATTCGTGCATGGGAGCAAGATACTCGACAGAAGGATGAGGTGAAATACGACGAGCTCATCGAGTTTCTTATCCACCAGGTCCGGATGTTGAAATCCGTGGACAGCGATCTCCAGCATCGTTCCTCAGTGCCCACCGTTTCCAAGGTGGCCGGACAAATCCCGAAGAAACCAGTTCCCATCCGATCTGTCGTGAACACAGCTACGTCCGAAACTCAATCCAGTACTTCGCCATGCCACTGTTGTTTGAGAACACATCCACTTCACCAATGTCCAGCATTTTCGAATCTGTCAAGCTCCCAACGGCGAGAGCTTGTGACACAGCACAGCCTTTGCTGGAATTGCTTCCGTACAAATCACCAGGCAAGATCCTGCAAATCCAAATTTATTTGCCGGATTTGCCAAGCGAAGCATCACACTATGTTGCACGACCAAGCAGCACCACCGAATGAGTTCTCACCCGAAAGATCACAGCTCCCACAAGTGAATCCAGGTCCGAGCGGTTCACTCAACCCACCAACGATAAATCTATCCGTGCATTCAAATTCGACGGTTCTATTGGAGACAGTTGCGCTGTTAGTTGTCGACCGATACGGCAGAAAGATTCCAGCACGAGCTCTTCTAGATTCCGCAGCAATGTCCAACTTTATCACCAGGAAGCTGGCGAACGAACTCGCCACCCAACAAACTCCCGTGGACATCGCAGTTGCCGGAATTGGAGAGTCAGTCAAACGCATCAGAAAAAGGTTAGCTGCCAAAATCGTATCCAGGAACAGCGATTTCTCCACCACACTCGATTTCCTCGTCATGAAGAAGCCAACCTCCCATCTTCCCACATCCCCGATCGATACAACTGCCTGGAAAATGCCACAGGTTCCATTGGCGGATCCTCAGTTCAACGTTCCAGCAACAATCGACATGATCATCGGTGGAGAATGTTACCACGAGTTTCACACAGGCGTACGCCACTCTCTTGGTGATAATTCTCCGTTTTTGGTGGACACCCTCTTTGGCTGGACAGTTTCTGGCAAAGTGGATTCCAGCTCCACCACCGCACCGCGAGCGTGCTTCCTCTCCACCGTTGATCAAACCCGAGAAACGATTCCTGGGGAGTTCCGGCCAATTGACACCACCGATGGGAGCCAAAGGATGGACGTTGAACCCTCCACCACTCAAATCCACGACGAAGGATACGTTGCCTGTCATTCCCGGCCCAATAATCCAAAAACCACCCTTGGAGATTTTCGCACGAAGACCACACACCAAAACTCCACCAAAGATACAAGCCACAAGATACCTGAAAACACCACCCAACCCAGAAATATGCACAACAGCGATCCTGTTGAGGACGAACCACACTGCTATCTGCCACATCACCCGGTGCTCAAGGAAGCCAGCAAAACCACCAATGTACGCGTGGTATTCAACGCATCCTATGAGCCCAATTCAGGGTACGCGCTCAACGATATGCTGCTCGTTGGTCCCGTCGCTCAACACTGCCTGCTGTCCAGTACTCCTCTAAGCGCATCCAAGGTCATCGATGAAGGAGAAGGCGCTGCCTGTGGATCCTGCTGCAACGTTGTCCCTTTGGCCAAGCAGCCCTCTGTTACCGTTATGGAGTACTGTGCACCTGTTCTGCAAACAGCACCGTTCCGGATACCCCAACGCTCAAAGTCGCCACCGCATCGTTGGAGAACTGTCGCTGCTAAACGTGCAACTGCTATCCAGATTGGTACAGACGGGCCCAGTTGGAGACTCATTCCGGGAGTGCACAATGCAGTCAGCGAATTCTCCAGAAACCTACAGCCGTCCGACTTACTTGCATGGTGTTACGATCCGTCGTTGCAAAAATACCGGCCCTGTTCTGTCCCCTTGCGACCACTAGATCGCCTTGCACAGCTTCATCCAGGTCGAAATGGAGTCGTTCCGGTTTTAGGACTAGAGACAGCCCAGCGAGATGGTTGTCAAAACCACCGACGACCAGAAAAGGCTACAAAGACCGGTAGAGCACGCCGAACGTGCTCAACGCGCCAATGGAGCGCTAAAAGGTGATTAGCGTTCCTATCATTTCATCCATATCGTTCGATCTACCGGGTCTTTGTTGCTTCCAGATCCTTAGACGTCTTTTCATTCCTCATCATCATCGAGATCCTTCTACAAAGACCGGCAGAGCACGCCGAATGTGACTCACTGCGCATGTCGAGCGCTAATAGGTGATTAGCGTTCCAAATTGTCACATTTTCTCGTTCGATCTACCGGTTCTTTGTCGATTGCAGATCATATCCTACCTATCCTACACTATCACTACATCGTCACCACGTATTCATCGTAGTTTACCAAGCTACAACGCAGAATCTTCTAAGACCGGTAGAGCACGCCGAACGTTGCTCAATGCGCTAACGGAGCGCTAATAGGTGATTAGCGTTCCTATCTTTTTTATCCTATCGTTCCATCTACCGGGTCTTTTTATCGATTCTAGTTCGCCAACTATTGAACATCGTCGCAGCATCTCATCGTATACCATCGAGAACGGCCTACAACAGCAGTATCAACAGCAGAGTCTTCAAAGATCGGTAGAGCACACCGAACGTTGCTCAACGCGCTAAAGGGGCGCTAACAGGTGATTAGCGTTCCTCTAACCTTACTCTACGCCGTTCGTTCTACCGGGTCTCTTTTGTCGTCCACAGATTCTGCACCAGTGCCTAAGTTGAGACGAAGCAGGTTCCTCGATGTGCGACGCATCGAGATGGTTGATGTCGGGTCCAATCGTGTCTCCCGGTCCAACCATGTACCCTGGTTCAACCATGTCGCATGGTCCAAACGACTGAGGAGCCCGCAATCCATTGGTCCGAAATTAGTTTGAAACGGCAGTTTCAAGGTGGCCGGAATGATCGGTACTGTACCGATCAGGAAATAGCATCTAAGTTTTTGTTTGTAATATGTGTCTAGTTTTATGTTCACTTGACACTTTAATCCATTTGCTCGCAAACACCACTTTCTGTACACGTACCCTAGCATTATTATGTACTCTCTCGCAACATAAGAACTTTCGCCGAGAGAGACTCACACAATAGAAAGTAAGCCATTTTAGTTGTTAGAATAGATTAGAACGTTAAACGAATCGCACGGATTTTTACTTCTACTATTAATAAATCAACAATCTAAGTCCAATCAAGCGACTTCAATATACAAGTTCCGAAAATCAAAGTGCAGTGGCAATACAATCGATCGCGACTACCTACAGTTTGGTGCTTTCTCGCAAACAGATCCGAATAGCGCAAACAAAATTTTCCCCCGAACGGGTGATCAGCTGTTGGTGCGAAGTGAAGACGACTTACCTGGAGTTTCTGCTGCTGGTGGATGCCGTCGCCTTAGAGACGGGAAGAAAACCCCGAATTCCGAACCCCCCCATCGGCCGAGCCCGAACAGTCAATAGTAAAATATATGAAAAACTTTAATAAATTTAATAGGTGAATAAGTCCACAAAGCAAAGATCAAAAAGATTAATTTTCCTGTATCTATCTATGATTGAACAACGTGCTGCTAATAAGAACATTAGAATTTCAACAAATAATAATTGTTTATGTGTTACATCAGGAAAACAAAGATCCTAAATCTATTTTCTTGCAGTCTTATTTTGATACTTAGATACTTTTTTCAATGTTAAATTGGTTCGAAGACATTTTTTTTAAAAATTGGTACAAAATGATTATTTTTGGTTTAAGATTTTCTCTTTCAGTTTGGTGAGGAAAACTTCTACAGTACTTCAATTTTTTTAAGAGAATACAGCTACTAATGTGAAATTTCGCAGAGGTGTTAAAAATGTATTAGTGTAAATATTTTTCAAAACAGTCGATCATAGAGAACTGACAAGCCTTGCGAAAAATGACTGTTCACTGATCCAAGATGATTTAAAAGGTTTTGTGTGAAACAGCCATCTTAAAAGATTTTCGAATTTTCTGTATATGTATAGGTTTCAATTTCATGATATCTGAATGAAAAGCCTAGCCCACGACATTTAGGTGAAGACTTAATGTTTGCTGCAAAAACATTTCAAACGGATGTAAAAAATATCGTAGCCTGTCTCGCCTCAAATTTCACTGGTATGAAGAGGTTCTATCAAATAAAAATGTTCTGCAACGACATAAAGTAAAAAAAAAACAAAGCAACCAAAATATAAAAGATGCAACAAAGAAATTTTACTCTCGAAACAAAAGTTAGAAAAAATCAATTAAAAAGAACACTAAATAGCTATTTTTTCTGTTGCTTTCCATCTTAGTTTTGATTACATTTGTTTTTTTTTACAAGTTTTATAAATTAATTGAATTGAGTTTTTATAAAACAACCCATTTTCTTGTAACTGCTAATTATTTTCATTATTTGGTGTTAAATTGAGATTTTCTGACACCATATAAATTATATTGGACAAGTCTCGGGGTAAATATGAACATGGTTCGGGGTAATTATGAACAGGCTTTGGGGTAATTATGAACATAATTGTTTAACTACAAAATCACCATATATTGCTTACTATGGGTAAATGTAACGTATAACTACTGCTACTTTTCAAAAATTTTATACCAAGTTCGTAATCCATGTTCATAATTACCCCCTAGACAGTGGGGTAAATATGAACAGACGGGGTAATTATGAACAGACGTCTCAAGGACGTGGGATGCGACCAAAAAATAAAAGTTGCTCTACAGAATGATGAAGAGTACGGAAACATTCATTGTTGGCAGCTTTTCAGAATTTATGATAAAAAATGAACACATGGTGGCGTAAGTGTGCCAAATGAAGAAATTTTGTTCATAATCACCCCATCTAGCCCTACATCAAGAAAAAAAATAATATAAAATACGATTTTTGACTTTTTCCATACATTAATTGTTGCAAATTTGTTACTTTATGAAACGAAGGGTTAAAAGAAAAATCATTAGATTGATAAATAAGCAGGGGTTTTTTTTATTTTAAAAACTGTCACTCGAGTCGAAAATGTTGAACAAAAAAGATTGTTCATATTCCATATTGAAGAACTTCTTTTTCGGTTGGCCGATAAGTTCCATTCAAAAAATGTCCAATCGTTGAGTTTTTTTTCGATATCCCGATTATGATGTTTTTATTAAATGCATTGCACATAATTGACCGAAATCGTCCCTTATTTTTCCGGCATAAGCTCCACTTAAGTGTTTTTTTTTGTCGGGTCCCTACCACTGCGACCAGTTGTTAGATCTTTTGTAGTTTGTCCCCTATTTACTGTAGCTTATCAAGATAGATCACTCTGATTGATTACAGTAGTGTCTCTTTCTTGTTGATCAGCATTTTCCCAATTTGGAAGAACAACACGAATGAAGTAGACAACCTTATTGGAACCTAAAGAAAATAAATCAGAAGGATCTAAAATTCCTTTACCGAGTAGATTAGTTCTTTTTGATATAAGACAAGGGCATTTACATAGAAGGTGCTACGATGTTTCCTTCTCAGCCTGACAAAAACGAAAAATGTCAGATTGCCTTCTTCCCATAAGTTTTAGATGATATCGACATTCACAGTGTCCTGGAACCAATCCTGTAAAAATTTTTAAGAAGAGCCTTGTCTAGCTAGCATGTCAGCTTTTTCGTTGCCTTCAATTCCGCAGTGCCCTGGCACCCAATATAGAGTAACTGAATTGTTCTGTGCAAGATTTTCAAGTGCCTCAATACATTCCCATACCAGTTTTGATGTACATTTCAATGATTTTAATGATTTAAGTTCAGCTTGGCTGTTTGAAAAAATTGCAATCTTTGCAATCATTCGTGGCGTATTGCAAAGCTCAAAATAAAAAGTTTATAATAGGGTGTGATGCAAATGCTCACCATACGGTATGGAATAGCACAGACATTCATGCGAGGGGGGAAAGTCTGCTTGAATTTATTACATTTAACAATATACATTTATGTAACAAAGGTTCTTCGTCTACTTTTAGAAATGCAATTAGAGAAGAAGTTCTTGATTTAACATTATGCAGTCCATTATTGTCAGAAAATATTGAAAATTGGACTGTTTCTGACGAAATATCACTATCCGATCACAATCATATCTTATTCGATCTCAATGCTCAAAAAGTGAAATTGGAACTGTATAGGGATCCACGGAAAACAAAATGGGACCAATACATCTCAAATTCATCTCAGACTGAATCTCACGTCATGAGTGATATCCGAACATGTCAAGATTTAGAAGCGGCATCAAAACACTTGTCAGACAAAGTTACAAAAGCCTTTGACAGGGTGGCCACAACATTTTCATTTTGAAATTCCCGGTTTTTTCCCGGTTTTCCCGGTCATAAATTCAAGATTTTCCAGACTTTTATTGTGTATTTTCGTTGGAATATAGCAAAATTTTCAACATAATTCACTAATTTGGTAGTTTTCTAACACTCAAATCATTGAACACTTAGACGAACTCGATTCTTTTTTTAAGGTTTTCATTACATTTTCTTTAAATGATAAAAAAACATCCTAAAGCACAAAATCGTTATGGGTTTTTAAGTCATGTTTACAAAAATGATTGTTCATAATTTGTTATTCAAAATACGGGGTAATTATGAACACTTGTTTTTAGGCATCGTTTGATTATCTAAGCTTACCATTAATGATTAAATATGTACCAATAATCAAGATCTTGAAAATAAACCGTTATACATAACTTTATAAGTTTCTAAAAATCTGTAAATATGAGATTGTAGGACATGATTCCCTGTTCCTTTGTGATTCTTAAAATTGTCCATGACTAATTAAGGGTAAACTTTGAAAAATCATTAATCCTATCTAAACAACTCGGCAAGCCCCGTTGGATAAAATAACAACTCGTGCTAAAGAAATCAATTTTTGCAACTTGTTGTAATAAATTGCTAATAAGAAAGTATTCATCAAACATTGTTTTTCCATAGTTTCTATGTTTTGAATGCAGAATATGGAAATCATGATCTCTATATTTTGAATTCTGACTTAACATTTATTCAATTAAGATTCACCCATTGTATTTTTTTAATTTCAAATTAAGGAATTTCAATTTTGAAATGAATATTTAAACAAAATGCACAAAGAATTCAAAATTATGATATCTAAATATAATATCGTAAATCAATAAAAATAAGAAGCATTTATTTTTGATTTTCATAGCGTAGTAAAATTTAAATTTATTTTTTTTTATGGTTCATTCAGTAGATGGTTAGCTTTATTATGTAGAACAATGTGGATTTGATTTCAGTGAAAAAAGTTACAGTTAATTGTTCAACAAATATTGTCAGGGGTTAAATTATGAACAAATAACTGTCCCGGTTAATGATAAAGTTATAACATATTTTGTAGTGTTTAATTGGAAAACATCTTATGCATTTTTGCAAACACATGCTAAGCTAAGGCTAACTCTAAGGATTTATGCAAAAACCAATCTAAAAAGTGTACGAATAAGGTTTTGAAAATCAAAGAGACTTAACAGTGTACGTACAATTTTTTAAGCTTAGTTATAAAATGCTGATTACAATAAATAAAACAATTATTTAAAAAAAATGATTTTGCCGTCTTGAATTGGAATCATTTGTCAGATTTTATCAAATCTAGTGATATTGGGTTTTACTAAGTTTTGAGCTAAATCAATCATTGATAACTAATAAATCGACGACCCTCTTAAAAAAACAAAAACTGATTTGAAATCAATTTATTATCCTTCATTTGATAGAGATTAATCCTTAGCTTTCTAGTTTCAAAGAAACAATACTTGAAAAAATTCCTGAAGTATTAAAATGCAATATAAAAAATATAACTATTTTTGACATCATTGATGAACATCTATAAGCATTTCGTATCAAAGATTCAAATTTCATTGACAACTTTGTTGTTGTTTTTTTACTTATGCGATTTGGGAAAAATATTTGATTCATTTTGATTTTTAAAATATCCAAAATATCTATTAATTCTCATATTCTACTATACTGTGATGAATAAACTTAAAAGACACCTCAGTTTTCTCAAAATATAAACTACGCGGTCTTCGAAAATGTTGATCATTGATTCGAAACCTTCGATTTAAGTATCTTAGAAAAGTTCTAAAATGTTGATGAACAATTAACCCTTGAATTTCAAAAACTAGAGGCAGCAGGAAAAAAAACCAAACTGTATATTTGGATATGTCACCCTCAAATCAGTCAAAATCAGCTCTTAAACCCTCTTCAAAAGAAAAAAACGTGAATTTTTTTGCCTTGTAATTCGAAATTTTCTGGAAAAGTTATGACCAGTTATCGAAAAATGTTAATTTTGAAAGTACAACTTAAAAAATTATTTGGACCCCGTGATGGTTTTTTTTTTCTAACAGTGCCTTTGATAGGAGATGGTTTCCTTTTTAACTTAGCAATGTCAAATTAAGCTACAAAAAACACCGTGCCGTGCGTAAAGATGATTGTCTTGCGTTTAACTCTCGAATTAAACATTATCACTCGAAAATTTAAATATTAGCATCTTTTCAATATTTCCAAATTTGAAACAAAATGATATGATCTCGATACTTGAAAAAAATTTAGGAGACTTTTTGTATTCCTCATCTCGTTCTTCGAGGCAACTCTGGGTTTCGTTAAAATTTGTTTTTTAATTTGTTTTTTAATTTAAAGGGGTAATTGAAGAAAGATCAGAGTAGTTAATAAATTTTAAAACTTATGATATTCCTCTTAGACATTTTTTCAACTGTTCAATTCTGTCTTGGAAATATCTATATATATAAAAATGAATTTCTGTCTGTCTGTCTGTCTGTCTGTCTGTCTGTCTGTTCCCTATAGACTCGGAAACTACTGAACAGATTTGCGTGAAACTTGGCAGGTGGGGGTATTGGAGGCTGGGGAAGGTTCCTATTATGGTTTGAGACCCCTCCCTCTCTCAATAAGGGAGGGAGGGGCCTCCCAAACAAAACACAATTTTTTGCATAACTCGAGCACCCATCAAGCAAATGGTATCAAAATTGGCATGGGGTGGTGTTTGGGTACGAAGAATATTCCTATGAATATTAGGCACCCCTCCCTCCTCTCAGTGGAGTTATAGGAAGGGGGGAGGGGGGCTACCTTACAATTTTTCATATAACTCGAAAACTAATCAAGATATTGAAACCAAATTTGGCACGGGAAGGTATTGGAATACGAAAAATGTTTCAATGATTATTTGAGACCCCTCCTCATTTTTGGTAGAAAGGGGGAGGGGGCCTATTTCATATTTTTTTTACATAACTCAAAAACTAATAAAGCAAATGGAACCAAATTTGGCATGGGAGGGTATTTGGATACGAAAAATATTTCAATGATTATTTGAGACCCCTTCCTCTTTCCAGTAGGGAGAAATAATGAGGGGAGGGGCCTCTTTTATAATTTTTTACACAACTCAAAAACTTATTAAACATATGGAACCAAATTTGGCATGGGCGGGTATTTGGGAACGTGACATGTTCTAATGATTGTTTGAGAACCCTTCCTTCTTCCAGTGGGGAGAAAGGAAAGAGGGAGGGGAGTTTCATACAATTTTTATTGCATAACTCAAGAACTACAACAGCAAATGGAACCAAATATAGCATAGAACGATATTTGGGTACGAGAAATGCTTCTATGAATATTTGGTATCCCTCACTCCTTCAAAGAGGTGGATGAAAAGGGGGAGGTCTCCCTTACAATTTTCAGTATAACGGGAGAGTTGATCGAGCAAATTGAACCATATTTAGCATATGAGGGTATTTGGATTCTCAAAATGTTTCTATCATAAATTGAAGCCCCACCTTTTTTTCAGCGGAAAGATATTAAAAGGGAAAGGGGAGCTTCCATATATTTTTTTTTTGCATAACTCGAGAATTTATCGAGCAAATGAAACCAAATTTGGCATCAAAAAGTTTTTGAGTACGAAAAATACTTTTTCTATGTGAAACAATTCCTTTCTTGCAGTAAGATGATAGAATTGGGAATATAGGAAGGGAAGAGGAGGCTTACATTTAACTTTTTTTTACAAAATCCGAGAAATGAACAAAACTTGACATGGAAAAACATTTTGGTATGATTCTATGATTATCTGACAAACCATCCTCCTTTCAGTTCGTAGGTACATAGAAGGAGGGAGGTGAGCCCAATACAATAGTGTTAGCATAAGTTCTCAATTTATGCTTACGAAACCAACAAATGGAAACAAATATGGCATGGAAAGGTACTTGGTTACGAGATATCTTTCTACGATTGTTATAGATCCTTACGCTTTACACTTTACAGTGTAGATAGGGAAAGAAAGGAGGAGGGTTCATATAAATTTTGTTGTAATTTTTTACGTTCCCAAAAATCCTCTAATATCAAATATAGTTCCATTAGTTGATTAGTTACCAATGGGACTATATTTGATATTAGAGGATTTTTGGGAACGTAAAAATTAGGTATGATTATTAAAATTCACGACCTCCATTCAGCAGGGGGTTAAGGTAAGGACAGGGGAGGGGCTCAGCAGTTTTTCAGCATAAATCCAGAACATATCAAGAAAAAACAACCATATTTTATAAGTTAGATTGTTTGTGTACGATTAATTTGAGACCATCTAGACAGCTTCAAATTATCAGATCTTAAACACAAATTTATAGAGCAAGATTAAGAATATTCGTTTAAGTTATCTTTGTGTTGAAATTCGCAACTCCTGCTGCAGCTCTTATTTTATAGCGGTTGCTATTGAATTATGTTATAATTTGATTTAAAATAATGCCATCAAAACAATGATAATTTAAATAATTTTTGAAATTATCATTTGATTTTGAAAGGTGTAGCAAAGCACACCGGGTCAGCTAGTACTTTATAATTATGAATTTTGAATTTTGGGTTGAACCCCTGATCTGGCAACCAATACTAAATTTCGGTTTCTTTCTGTCAATTTTCCCGGTTTTGGGTCCAAATTCCCGTTTTTTTTCCCGGTTTTCCCGGTTCGATTTTCAATTCCCGGTTTTTTCCCGGTTTTCCCGGTTCTGTGGCCACCCTGCTTTGAGGTAAGTTGTCTAACTAGACTACGCTGTGCGGACAGGGATGTTCCGTGGTGGAACAAAAAAATAGAAAAACTGCGGAAAAATGCACGTTAACTTTTTAATAAAGCTAAATTTACATCTCAGTGGGACATCTATCGAAAGGCCTTAACTGAGTACAATAAAGAAGTTCGAAAATCGAAGCGAATGGATTGGAAGTACACATGCGAAACTATAGAAAACACCTCAGAGGTAGCACGGCTACAAAAAGTTCTTTCTAAAGATCACAGTAATGGTTTAGGAACAACTAAACGTAAAGATGGTACATATAGTGATAATGTAGAAGAGACCCTAAAAATTTGGATGGAAACGCACTTTCCAGATTCAATATTATGCTCTGATGATACAAAAAAAGCTAGTTCTGAACTGAAGACAACCGACATAATGAAATGGAAGAAACCTTAAACATTAAAACCGATCGAAAAAATCGTTACTGAAGGCCGTCTAAAATGAACCATTTCTACAGTAGAATCATACAAATCTCCAGGAAAAGATGGAATTTTCCCAATTTTGCTCCAAAAATGAGTTATTCCAAGGCATGTTAGCGTTTTTAAAGCTCTTCTAACACTTGGGTATATTCCAAGGTCATGGCAAGAAGTAAAAGTTATTTTTATACCCAAAACTAATAAAAAAGACAAAACATCACCTAAGTCATTTAGACCAATAAGCCGTTCATCAGTATTTTTGAAAATAACAGAAAAAATGTTAGATGTATTTATTAAATCTAATTACTTATCAGCATATCCTTTTAACAAATAACAATTTGCATATCAAGCAGGTAAATCGACAGTAACTGCTTTACACACTATTGTATCTAAAATAGAAAAGTCCGTGGAATTTAAGGAAATAGCTCTTGCCACGTTTCTTGACATAAAGGGGCTTTCGATAATGCTTCTCGTAATTCAATGCGAAGAGCAATGCTAAATCGTTCTTTGTACACTTTTGTTGTACAATGGATTTGTACAATGTTGTCTTATCCAAAAATTACATTGGATATACTCGGCCATTGTGAAACCAAGAATAACATATGCAGCTCTTGTGTGGTGGCCTAAAACCGAAGAAAAGACTACACAAAAACTTCTCGGAAAACTACATAGAACTGTTCTATTGTGCATAACTGGTGCTATGCGTAGTACACCTACAAAAGCTATGAAAGCGATTCTTTGCATTCTTCAAATTTATCAATGTGTGCAGCTTGAAGCAAAGAAGCGAGCTCTGAGACTTGAAAACAATATATCACTTACAGGGAAAGCCAATAGTGGTCACCTAAAAATTCTCGACAAATTCAAAATCAATCCAATCATTTGTCGCAATAGAGATTGGGTCTTGGCTAAACCCATTTTCAAACATTCTTTCAATGTTCTAGATCCTTATCGAATAACATGGAGCTCAGGTGGCCCCAAGATACGATCAGGATCTTTATTATTCTATACAGATGGATCCAAAATGGACAATGAAGCTGGTGCAGGGGTAACTGGTCCCGGCGCAAATATATCGATATCAATGGGAAAGTGGGTGACAGTTTTCCAGGCCGAAATCTACGCTATTCTCGAATGCACAAACCTTTGTTTAAAAAGAAGATACTTAAGTGTTGCTTGTCAACGAATACTTCCAGACACAGCGTCAAACGTTTTTTTGGCAATATCTGGATAGTTGGCAATGAAATTGGGTTTAACACACGATAAATACTGAATGATGAGATTCCAATTTCTACGCTTCCAGGTGGTAAAAGATTTATTTTTGAGAGTTCAATTCCAACAAGTGTTTTTGATTTTAAGTCGTTCAAGCTTTCCAACTTTCTCTATCAATGCTCTTATAAGCCCGGTTAAATCATCAAAGATTAACCGAACCATCGGTGCTTCTCGCGTAAAAAAGACTCATTAGTCGAAGCGGCCGTATAAAAAAAAAACTCAATTTTGGTCCCAGCAAATTATCATCTAAAGATGTCGAATATCTTCGACCGGGAAATCGATGGAAACCCCCATTTAAAGTTTGGATGGTTTTCCTTAATCTTTTTCTCCTATTATTTGAAAAAGCAAGTTGAAACTAGTCGAAACCGATTCAACTCGGTAGGTGGATCCGTTTCGACCTGGTAGAAATCGGTCGAAGTCAATCCGAAAGAGACTGGTGATCAACTGTCAATCCATTTCTACTTGTTTCGTTCAAACTTCATTGAACCAACTTTTACTGAGCCAAAAATTCCCGAGTTTTCGAAAGAATTTCCGGCTTTTCCCGCATTTTCCCGTTGGATTTCAAACCCCGTCTTTTTCCGAATGGGTGGCCACCCTGAAATTTTGATACTAGAATATGTTCCATGTAAAATTGAACAATTTTGCTAAAGACATCAAATGTCTATCTCTTCATCCCTGGGCTCTATTAATTTCGTACAGCTAGATTGATGTTCTGCACCACTGTGCAATGGTTGCTCCGTGATTGACCGAGGCCATCAATTTTGTACAAAGGCCAAAAGATTGATGCTTAGAAATAGCAGCTCATTTCCATTGTACACAACTGATGCTCTCTCTTTGAACATCAATAACGGCGCCGGTCACGTCCTAGTAGTCAATAGATAGGTTGAAAAAAAGAGAAAGGGATGAAAGAAAAAAATACTTATGCTTTAGGACCGAGGTTACCTCTGCTTCCTAGCAAAAAAAGTTTTGGTTGGAGGTTGGGGTTAAGGGAAATGACCTGGAGACACTTTTGACAAGTGCTTTGAGATTCACGCAATGAATTTATATTCACCAGAAAGCCAATCTCATACCGATTCTAGTGGTGTAATAACATGAGCGATGCGATACTTTACAAAATATGAAAAATAGAAATGTGAAATATTTTCTAAATATTCATAAGTTAGCGCAAACTACCGCTAGCAGCTTCTTGTTCGTTTCCAAAAGTGGGTGGGACGGGACGGCAAAAACGACTAAATCATCAGGTGGTTCGTACCAGTTGAATATTTTGGCGTTAAACGTTGACTACACTACACTTAGCCGCCGACCGTGGCCTAGAGGATAGCGTTTCAATCTTCTAAGCCAAAAGTCATGGGATCGAGTCTCGGTCACGGCATACATAGTACTCTTTCTGTGGGCTGGTGGTGTTAGCATTAGTAAGATGCTAGCCATTATATCCTGGAAAGATGTTCGCTTTAGTCTTAAGTATAATTTAGATCTCTTCAAAGAAACATGAAGTTTCACTGAGATCATATATATGTGTGTTCGTTCAAAAAAATTTTTTTTTGTAAGAATCGGTTAGGAAGCAAGGGAGATAAAGTGGTTTTAAGCGAGGAGTGTCAAATTGAAACTCAATGTGTGATAAGGAAGTTTTTTTCTGGGCTTTTAGGGTGCGTCCAAAAAAAAGTAATGATGCAAAATTAAAGATTTCAAGAATTCATTGAGGGTCTCCGAAGAAATTGTATTATTTGGATGCACCCGAATAAAGTTACAAGCCGTCAAACTTCCAATAGTGTCAAAATATATTGACACGAGCGGATAAGGGTTAAATTATCTTTCTAATATAGACCCCGTTCGTTTTTGCCAACACGCCATTTTGTGTTGCCAAAATCGAACGGTTTTTTTTATCAACTTTTTTTGTCACTTATTAATTACTACAAAAATACTACTATTATTATCATCAACGTAATTTTGGGTCAATTTCCGAACAGTTATAGTCATTTTTTATTTTTTTTTATCATGTTTCTTGTTTTGTTTATAATTTGTGTTGTTGTGTCATATTTGCTATTTTTGTCATCCTTCATCATTTTTTTTAGCTTTTTTGTCATTTTTAGTCTGTGGTTTGTATTTGTTGTTAAATTTAAAAAAAAAATCATCATTTTGTTTTTTTTTCAATATTTTTCTTTTTCTTTTTCAATTTTTGTGTTTGTTGTTCTATTTTATCACAATTGAAGAACGTAAAAAACATGATTGGTGTTTCTCTAAATTATATAGGTCCTATTATAGTGAAAACCGTGTTTGACCGAAGTTTGAAGGGTTTAAATCAAAATTTTCGTATAAAAAAATCACCCTAGGTTTAGTATTTAAAATTGATCAGTTTTGAATCAAATCTATCTTTGATAACTAATCAACTCAACAACCTGCATGAGAATAAATACAGATTTTGAGTTTTTTTTTACTATTCATCAGCTAATCAAGAATTATTCAAAATCGTCAAAATTTTCGAATTATGCAGAATTGGAAAAAATTGTCAAAAAGAAATCATTGAATACCTAACTATTTTCTTAGAAGTCAAAATAACTCGCGGTGTTCAGGAAACTTGATCATTCAATTTAAGCTTTTATTTTCGAAAGCTTCGTTATGTTCACAAATTTATTTAATAAATTTTTAAGCTATTTTCAAAAGTTATCTCGAAACATGAACTGATAGAAAAAATACATATTTATTTGGGGTCAGCGCCGGGGAAATATTCAAAATTTGCTCTTAAATTCATTGCATATAAGAAAAAAGGTTAATTTTGTTGCCTTATACAATCGATTTTAAATTGGAAAGAAAGAAGTTTTTTTTCTATTTTTAAGGTGTTCAGTGATCGAAGTTGTTTTTTTTTATTAAATTCTTCCTGATATCAAAATTAATATTATTTTTTATTTTATTTTATTAATAATTTATTTTTGGAATTTTCGATAATTACATTTAATATTTAAAATAAATGATATTCGTTCCAATCATCATTGAAACTAATATCGAAAAAAACCTACGTTTTAAAAAAATTGAATTGAAATTAAATGAGCAATATTACCTGGTAAGAAATAAATAATTCCAAACTTAGTTTCAAACATCGAAAGTACAAAGAATACACAAATTAAGAAAACATAACGGATCAAAATTAAGCTTAGAAGTCGCTATGTTCTTCGAAAAAAATTTCGAAAAAGGACATTTAAAAATATAAAAATAATTCAAACTTATTTATATTTTGAATCGCTGGCTTTCATAATTGTAATCCTCTCAGATTAAGATTTTTTTTAAAATAAATCTGAATATTTTAAAATAAAAATCTCATTTTTCTTAAAAACTCAATATTTCGAAATTGCAAAGTAGACTTTTGAATTTGAAATATTAAATTGGTTTATTATTAATATGAATTAAAAAGATTATTATTGTACCATTAAAATAAGAATTTATTGAACTTGCTCATAAATCCAATAAAAAAAACGATGTAATTCTAACCAAATCTGGTCGGGATGCTCAGATAGTGTTTCAAACTTCCCGGATTTTGCCCGGGTTTATTAAGATTATTTTCTAAATCAATTAAAAAAAAACTCAATTTTCTCTTTGAAAAATTTTAGATTTTGTGTTTAAAACGGTTCTAAAAAAATTTCAAACTAAACATAAATTTATGTTTGATCATCAGATGCAATTTCAACACTGCTGCTGTGATTCAATAAAAACTTTAATTTTCAAGTAATTTCCTTTCTTTTTTCCTCTTGTATGTCTTAGAATAATGCCTAGATTTTTTACAGATTTGCCCTTTGCTTTAACAAATTTTTCAATAATGCCCGACCATGTGAATACGTATGATAGAAAGTATGGTTTGCTTTAGGTTAAATTTCATCGTTCTTTTTAACAATTATTTTGAAGATATTTTGCACCATTTCGATCTTTATCTAATTTAATATCAAACAAGCAATTTCAAATGACTTGACACCTTTTAAGACATGTTCTGTCCCAAATTTCACAGGAATCATATCTTGTTGGTGATAAACGCCCTAGAAGCAACAAGTCATCTGATATCTGGTGACATTTTAAAAATCAGAGAGACCCCTTCTCGGAAAAGACCTTGTAATACATCCTCTGGTAATATGATCTGGTTGAAAATAATCTACTCAAAAACATGAGGGGTATTAAAATGGAAGAAATATGAGGAAAATGGAACAAGGTACACCGGGGTAAGTGTGGACGGTTTTTCGTATAGTTCAACTTTCAAAAATCATTGAAGAAATCAACAGTGGATCAATTTTGATAAAATGATGTTCCTTGTGATGCAGAACATGTTATTTACAAACGCTGAAGAAATGAGCTTGATAGAATCAAAGCGAAAAAAGTTATCACGTAACTAGTTATGGATTGCTGGTGTCTTCACTTAGCCTGCTTTATGGGTAAGTGTGGACGGTAGATTTTCTCTTTGATTTCTCAGGAAATTTTCAAAAAAAATTGTGTTTTCTTGGTTGAATACGTTACTTTATGGCTCGAACCGTTAAAAATTTTGAAAAATGTTCATGTTACTATTAGTAAGGCATCTTTCAATAATTATTGTGTGTAATTTATGTTGCACACACGAGATCCGATTTTACCGAAAACACAGATCAAACCCAACTTTTCATGTTCCGAATGCTAAATATAGCTAAATAATACAATTCATGAAGGTTAAAGGACAGAAAATTGAAAAAATGTCTAAAAAAGTCGTTTTAAAGCCGTCCACACTTACCCCAGGTAGGGGTTGGAAATAAAATTTTAGTTTTTTTGTAAATAAACTCTTTTTTCTTCATTTTTAATTGCCATTTCTTTTCCTAACTGGTTGTTTGGAATGTAAGGATTGTTTCAATGTAGAGTTTTTCATCGAGAGCCAGCTAGTTTACGAGAAATTTGCAATTGAAAAAGATGCACATCAACGCGACATTATGCAAAGAAAATAATAAAAAGGTAAAATTTACCGACATAGCAAGGTGAACGCTCGTGGAAGCCGAGAAGGTAACTTCTACCTTTTCGAGGTGAAACTCACCTCGCAGTGAGGTAAAGTAACCGGAATCGAACTGGAAAAAGGAACAATTCACCGAGAAAACAAGTTAATCCAAAAGAGATAAATCTCGTAGCGCGGTGTAGTTGACCTGGATTGAGCTAAACAAAACGGTACAACTTATCTCGAAAAACGTAACTATTTTCCGAACTCGTTTATTGAGGTAAAGCTGATTTGTCATTCGAATGGTAAGTGTTTTCTTAGATATCATTTAGTTGTGCTGGTTCTCTTCATAATACTTTGCTTTTGTTTCAGATCGGCCCACAGTGCTTCGAGGTGTATTCCACGTCATCCTTCAGATATCATTCCGGAAAAGCAGGACCTGACCGGATTAGTGGAACGGAGAAGGGAGGATTCAGCCATGGTGGCTGGGAAGAACACGAAGCCGAATTGCCACGGCATTGGCGAAGAAAGGACTTGCCTCAACAATATTTTTTTCAAACACGGAGATACAATCCAAGAATAAATATAAGGTGAATGCGAAAAAGGTAAAATTTACCTTATTGCTACTTTCTATGATTGTTACAAACCTTTCTGCATTGCAATGTGAAGAAGGGAGGGACAAAGGGAGTTTTATATGAATTACGTTGTTTAGCTTGCTAACTCATTAACAAATCAGGGCTTCCATACAAGTTTTTTGGCATAAATCGAAAACTTATCAAGCAAAAGGAAGAGAGATGGTTTGCGTCCAGGGTGGATAAAAATCAATGATTTTTTTGAAAAAATAAAATAAAATCGGATTTTTTTTATTTAAATAAGATTTTTTTATTTAAATAAAAAATCTACCATCCAAAGTTTCTTCGAGCATGGAATGCAGCTGAGATATTCAACTCAGTAGAATAAAGGCTGTATTTGTGTAAAATTTATGAATCATGATTTTATACATTTACCATAGACAGAAAAATCCAATGCTTTCCAAACGAAATTCACATCGATTCGACATTGTATGCATCCAACGAATCAAAAAGACACGCCTAGTTCTGATTAGCGAGTTTACGATCATTTGAAAAATTATGTCAAATTCCTTCGTACACTCGAAAAATTATGCGAAACCTATTTGAATTTCACGTAGGAAACAGAAATCGCATTACAAACAGAACTCACTTAGTTTTCGTATGTGTTGTAGGTAAATTCCATTTGAAGGCCGAAGGGTATGTGAAAAATACGTAGATCAAATGTGAATAGGGATGCGCTTTGCTACACCCAAAATTCAGCCTCTGTGCCAATGGCGTGTAGTCAATTACATAGTATCATTGGTACAAGAAGATAACGCGACCGGTGCTGATTCGATTTGCTCCCACCGGCATTAATCTCCCAAGTTAACCGAATTGCGTATGTCTGAAAGAAACAAAATAAAAACGCTTTCACGTCCCTCCCTATCGCATCACAAGACGAAGAAGGATGGGAATAAATACCGGCCAACACCAGGCAGCCAGCGAACCGAGCACTGTGCGTGTGAATGTAGCAAAAGCAACAACAAAAACATCCTTCTAATTCAATCCCTTCAATTCACCGGCAAACAACCACGGCCGAAAGTGCGTGTGTATGCAGTAAAAGCAACAACAAAAAAAACATTCCTTCAATTCAATTCGCCGGCAAACAACCACGGCTAAGCTGTGCGTGTGTATGTAGCAAAAGCAACAAGAATATATTCCTTCAATTCACCGGCAAACAAGCACCGGCCAAGCTGCCCGGCTTTAGCAGCTGTGTATATGTAGCGTGTGTATGTAATAGCAGACAGTAAGCAAGCACAGTTCTCATTCAATGGGTTTCCCGTTTCCTTCACTCCCGTTCCCTTTCCCGTTTCCATCGCAAGACAAAGGAATACCTTGAAAGGAGGCCAAACGCCGGGAAGCCACTGTCGTGCGTTTCTTTTGTGATTGATCGGTAACAGAATGCCTATGACAAATATCCCTCTTCCTGCATGAAGCTCAAATAGTAAACTGGTTAAGATGTCGGTCTGGCAAGACCATTTGGTTAGTGATGTGAGTTCGATTCTCCCTACGGGTGCTGTGGTTTATATTTTTATTTTCTTGTTTCTGGGATGAATTATCCAATAGGAACGAAATCCCATAAAATGGTTTTTCTTGTTTTGCTTGAATGTAGAGGTCATGCATCATTTTAGTTGGGAGCCGAGTCCTTATGCCAGTTACGGTTTTTCAAACATATCATCTTCGGCACAGTGCACATTTCAGCGCATTATCGGCACAGAGATGTGCTAAATAGGCATTGGATTTCTGCAACCTCTTCTATGGGTGTATATGGATTATATTGATATCATATGAATATCATGTTTTAAACTTTTTTAATAGATGATTTTTACTCGGAATATCAACCAGGTCCAAAGAAATTTCATTTTAAATTCACAAACTACATTTTTTATTCACTGAGTTTGAGTACACCCATAGAAGAGGTTGCAAAAATCCAATGCCTATTTAGCCCATCTCTGTGCCGATAATGCGCTGAAATGTGCACTGTGCCGAAGATGATATGTTTGAAAAACCGTAACTGGCATAAGGACTTGGCTCCCAACTAAAATGCTGCATTACCACTACATTCAAGCCAAACAAGAAAAACATTTTATGGGATTTCGTTCCTATTGGATAATTCATCCCAGAAACAAGAAAATAAAAATATAACCACAGCGCCCGTAGGGAGAATCGAACTCAAATCACTAACTAATTGGTCTTGCCAGACCGACATCTTAACCAGTGTACTATTTGGGCTTCATGCAGGAAGAGGGATATTTGTCATAGGCATTCTGCCACAGATCAATCACAAAATAAACGCACGACAGTGGCTTCCCGGCGTTTGGCCGCCTTTCAAGGTATTCATTTGTCTTGCGATGGAAACGGGAAAGGGAACGGGAGTGAAGGAACGGGAAACCCATTGAATGAGAACTGTGCTTCGCTTACTGCCTGCTATTACATACACACGCTACACAGCTGCTAAAGCCGGGCAGCTTGGCCGGTGCTTGTTTGCCGGTGAATTGAAGGAATATATTCTTGTTGCTTTTGCTACATACACACGCACAGCTTAGCCGTGGTTGTTTGCCGGCGAATAGAATTGAAGGAATGTTTTTTTTTGTTGTTGCTTTTACTGCATACACACGCACAGCTCGGCCGTGGTTGTTTGCTGGTGGATTGAAGGGATTGAATTAGAAGGATGTTTTTGTTGTTGCTTTTGCTACATTCACACGCACAGTGCTCGGTTCGCTGGCTGCCTGGTGTTGGCCGGTATTTATTTCCATCCTTCTTCGTCTTGTGATGCGATAGGGAGGGACGTGAAATCGTTTTTATTTTGTTTCTTTCAGACATACGCAATTCGGTTAACTTGGGAGATTAATGCCGGTGGGAGCAAATCGAATCAGCACCGATCGCGTTATCTTCTTGTACCAATGATGCTATGTAATTGACTACACGCCATTGGCACAGAGGCTGAATTTTGGGTGTAGAAGCATTTATTTAAATCATTGATTTAAATCAAGCCTTTCTGATCAGTGATTTAAATCAGTTTGATTTAAATCAAATCCACCCTGTTTGAAACTTCCTTATTTCTGGGTGGATTCAGAAAGAAGGAGACAATTCTATATTAATATTATATTTGACACAATTTGAAAACTTATCAGACAAATAAAGCGAAACCTTACACCATTCAGATACTAAAAATGATTTTATAGTAGTTCGTGAGCACTTCTTGCATTGGAAAAGGGAAAGGACTGAAAGTCCATTTAATTAAAACATACATTTTGACATCATTATAAACTCTATGAAGATTATAAAAACAGAGTAAAAGTTTCAGATCTTGAGAAAATATCATTAAACCATTAAATTAACATTTCTCGGTTTATGCCTGAAATATTGTACCTTGCGTAATTTTTGATCCCATCGATATAACTTTTCAAAAACTTCAGACATGCTAGCTTTATATTTCAACAATCACTCTGCAAAATTTCAATAAAAAATATAGCTTAGTTTCTGAGATATTGCAGTTTGAATGAGAAAAGTCCAAAAAGTCCGATTTTCGTAGAACTACTGTTTCTCAAGCCACACAAACTCCAGAAAGCTCAAGTTTTGTGTTGTTATAGTGTGATAGTTGATCTATCTAAAGCAGAAAATTTGATCAAAAAGATCATCAGAGTAAAAATTTATGGAAGTTCGAAGTCGAAGTGACAGTGCGCGTGCTTCCAATTTCTATACAATTATGAACGGTACTGTATATAAAAATGAATTTCTGTCTGTCTGTCTGTTCCCTATAGACTCGGAAACTGCTGAACCGATTTGCGTGAAATTTGGCGAGTGGGGTATTGGAAGTTCCAGGGAAAGGTTCCTATTATGGATTGAGACCCCTTCCTCTCTCATGAAGGGAGGGAGGGGCCTCCCAAACAAAAGACATTTTTTTGCATAACTCGAGAACACATCAAGCAAATGGTATCAAATTTGGCATGGGGTGACATTTAGGAACGAGGAATATTTCTATGAATATAAGGGACCCCTCCCTCCTCTTAGTGGGGTGTTAGTAAGGGGGGAGGGGGCTTTCCTTACAATTTTTCATATAAATCGAAAACTAATCAAGATTTTGGAACCAAATTTGGCACGGGAAGGTATTTGGATACGAAAAATATTTCAATAATTATATGAGACCCCTCCCTCATTCCAGTAGAAAAGGGGAGGGGACCTTTTTCATATCTTTTGACATAACTCAAAAACTAAAAAAGGAAATGGAACCAAATTTGGGATGGGAGGGTATTTGGGAACCTGACATGTTTTAATGATTGTTTGAGACCCCTTCCTTCTTTCAGCGGGGAGAAAGGAAAGAAGGAGGGAAGTTTCATACAATTTTTACTGCGTAACTCAAGAACTACAATAGCAAATGGAACTGAATTTGGCATGGAACGATATTTGGGTACGAGAAATGCTTCTATGAGTATTTTGTATCCCTCACTCCTTCAAAGAGGTGGATGAAAAGAGGGAGAAGAGGGGGAAAGGGGAGCTTCCTTACATTTTTTTTTGCATAACTCGAGAGTTAATCGAGAAAATGAAACCAAATTTGGCATCAAAAAGTATTTGAGTAAGAAAAATACTTTTATGAATATTAAGTTCTACCCCTCCATCCAATGAGGAGAACGGAAGGGGAGATGGTACATCCTTTCAAGTTTATGCATAACTCAAGAATTTACTACGCAAATAAAACCAAATTTGGCATGAGATGGTATTTCACCCAAGTGAAGCATTTTCATAGCTTCCGGGACTGTCAACCAAGAAATTCACGTGAAAGAGTGTTTAAATAAACGTCTGCTGGCTTTGCTGAAGAAACACTGTTGTTCCGTACTGTTTTGGTCGAATTTGGCATCTTGCCATTACGGTAAAAAGGCCATGGAGTGGTACGCCGACAACAACGTGCAGGTGGTTCCCAAGGACAAGAACCCTCCCAACACGCCAGAGCTCCGCCCAATTGAGAAATACTGGGATATTGTCAAGCGGAACCTAACGAAGACCAAAAAACTGCTAAGAACGAGCAGCAGTTCAAGGCAAACTGGCTTTCTGCGGCGAAGAATGTGGACAAGGTGGCTGTACAAAATCTGATGGCAGGGGTTAAGCGTAAGGCCTGGCAATTCGGATTTGGAAAAGCGGAGACCTAACTGAATATTTTTCCTGAATTTTATACTAATTAAACTTGAAAAAGATATTAAGTTTGATTTTTTAAATAAACGATTTCACCGATTTACACGCGTTTTCCCTTGACCAAATTTTGACCGCATCACCATTTAAAAGCACTTTTTTGAGTCCTTAATATCAGGAAATTATTTGATAAACATTAGTCATAAGATAAATATTAATAGTTTCGTGCTTTACAATGATAAACATCTATTCAGAAGAAAAATATGTTTTTTATGACTCGAGGGATCATACAAACTTTTTTTTTCAAATTGAGAGTTTACTATTGCTTTAAAAATATGGCATTACGGAGTTCATTTTATACTCTAGTCTTTGCAGGGTAGCGGTTTGTTGTAACAATGAGTAGTATTGTGCTATGTGAAGTGAGCAACAAATATTGGCCTTTTTAGCAACAAATAGAAGCCTTTGTATGGCTGAGGTTTGTTGTCACATGAATAGTACAGGGTGGCCAGCAAGTTTCCATTTTCAAATTCTCGTTTTTTTCCCGGTTTTTCGATAGAGATTTTATGATATTCCCAGTTTTGAAATACATGAATGTGATAAGCAGGGGTTTTTTTTAAACCAAAATAAGCCCTTCTTTCATATCAAACGTAAGAATATCCTGATAACGAAGATGTTTGTTGGGATTTCTACAGAAAATTGTATAAACAAAGGTTGGAGAAAGTAATTGAGGCCCTTAGAATCAGAGGGTGAGGTGCCAAAATCACAAACTTTGAGTTAAGTACATATACCAATCAATTCTTCATATCTCAATCTACATCTGCTGCAAAACTCTGATTTTTTGGTAATTTTGTCAACACTTTTTGGATTCAATTAAAACGATGATGTTCCAATTTGAAATTACTTTATCGCACATAGAATTGAGCTCTGATTTCTGAATTATGAAATTTGTAATATAATCATCGACAATGAATTTCGGGTGAATTACGGATCTATAAGTCAAACCTAAGATGAGTTTAGTTTCATGATTCGAACTGATTAATACTGATTGATTTTCTAATTTAATATTTTTTCTCTGTAATTTTGAGAACAGAATCCACTTAATTCTATTCTTCCTATAAATTTTCAATTTTGATTTGATTCTCGTCTTAAATACTGAGTGAGCCTGAGCCTGAGTTCTAAGAGCTTGACTTTGAACTTGGCATGTTAATCTAAACTCTGAGTCTGAATTTGCAATCCAACCAGAAAACTTGAATATCGTAATTCAAATTTTAAATTTGAAGTTCTAACACAAATTTAAAAATTATTCTAAGGCTTGAATTCGCTTTTCAAATAAGCCTTTCTATTGTGATAATATCTTAATGTGGTTCTTATATTTAAACAATCTGTATTTTTCAAATTTTTAATCAATAAAGAATGCGATTACCAGTAAAAGCGCAAAATGTTATAGTGTTTTCGTTTATTACCAGTGGTAACCTAGTTATCCACGAGTTTTGCCCGAACTGCTGTTTTTGTGTTCGTTTATTAATTCAGAAGTCCACTAGTTTTGCCCGAGGTTTGAACCTCAAGCAGGCGGTTGCAACCCGTAGAAGTTGTCAGTGTTAAGGGTAAGCATAAGGTTGACTATAGCAACCATATATTTGCATCGTCCCGGGTGACGATTCTGTTTGTTTATTCGGAGAAAGTTTTGCCCCGCGTCAGTGGAAAAAAACGAGAACGGCATTAGATAGAATCACGCAAGCATCTCGTTCTACCTTTTGGACATTTTATGAATGAACCATGTAACATGGTGGCAACTTATTTTCGATTTTTCTGTTTTCTCGCATTTTTTCCCCGCCGAATTTAATGAATTCCCGGCTCTAAAAGGTTAAAAATTGAATTTATTTGTGAAAAACAATTTTTTTGAACATATGAAAGATAAGTTCTTCGCGCTTTTAACGCTTATAAAAAATTTGTAAAATTGTAAATGTAAAAAATTAGTAAATTAACAAAAAAATTTGGAACTCGAACACTTCAGAGCACTAAAAGGTATGTGCTGAGCTAAAAAATCTCGATTTTTCAAGAAACTATCGACTTCTGCCCACATTTTCCCCATGGAATTTAGATCCCAATTTTATTTCGCTTTTGAGAAGAAAAAATAAAATGAATTAATTTTAGAGTTCAATTGGTTAATATAGGGGAAAAATGATCCATAAAAAATTTTCCCGGTTTTGATTTGAAATTCCCGGTTTTCCCGGTCCCATTTTCAATTCCCGGTTTTTTTCCGGTTTTCCCGGTTCGCTGGCCATAGTATTGTGTTGTGTGAAGTGAGCAACAAATAGTAGCCTTTGTAGGGTTGAGGTTTGTTGTCACGGTGTGTAGTGTTTTGTGTTAAATAGCCCATCCCAATACCCGGTCAAACAACCATTATCGATCGGATCTCTCACCGAATGGATGGTTTAAAGCCCTTGGGATAACATCTTAATACCCGGGTTCACTTTCGGTGTTAGTGATCGGGTGGTACTCTCAAGTATCGAAAAACTGTGATATATTGTGAATTTAAATAAAGATTTTAGAAACGTCGCTGGTCAACTGGTAACAAAATACAGACTTCAGACAATCTAGTACTTCACTTGTCTTTGTCGGAAGTCTTTCGGAAGCCGGAAGTCCGGACTTCCGAAGTAAAATTTAGTGCTGGCTGTGGAGAGATGATATTTGGGTGTCAAGGCATCCCCAATCATATCCAAGTGATATAGGTAATTTAGCCTTCATCCATGTCCATGGTTTAGTTATCCAATTTGGGCAATTTACTTATTTTTGAACCATTGTTGATAAGTCTCTCCATGACCTCGGCTATGATTTTTTTTATCAAAGGGCAATGACGTTAATAACAACAATTACAATTATCGTGTTCGAGATACGTTTTCGCTATATTTTATGTATTGAAATTCACTTTGGTGATGGTGATTATTGGAATTGTTTATACTAGCAAAAAAACTTGACAAAAACATTCATAATAATGAAATTTAAAAAAATATATATTGATGTTTTAGTATACTTGCGATAAATATGAGACACACCTATGTAATACGTACCTAATTGATTCAAACGAAATTGAGCGTCCAGTATTTCGTTATCAGACATCCAGCAAATGTAATTAATCCAAGTTAATCCGACGGTCACTGACAGGATTGCATGAACTATGCACTATTTTTTGGTGCTGAGTTCAAGTAATGATTCTTCTTCTTTCACTTTGTTGGTGCCTCTGAATTCTTTTCGCATAAATTTGAGTTTATCTATTTGTCTTATCGAAACACATTCCAATTTGATATTAGTTTATATTTTCACAAATTATCGATGAAAATTTTCATTGTATGAATTGCCAAATTGATGTGTTGAAAAAAAACTTTTCCGGTTGAGGAGGGAAAATCTTAATGGCTGACAACACACCATTTAGCTGGTCTTGTTCGAAGGATGAATGAAGATAGTGACGAAGTCTCCCTCAAAAACACACAAGGTCATCACTTTTCACTGATTGTTATCCTCCATTTTCACAACGATTTCTTTTTATTTGCCGGATAACACTTCAATCAACTCTTTTTCTGATTGATTATAATGTAAGGGTTTAAGCCTGTTTTATCCATCAACTATAAGCACCAAAAACACATTCATTGATTATTTTATTTTCAAAACCCCCACTTCGACAAATTAATCAAAATGTCGAACGCATACATATTTATGTATCCAGTTTATTGAAATTGATGGAATCCATCAAAAGGTTCCTACAGTAGCAATGAATGATACTTTTATATTAGAAACCTAAGACATTTTGACAAATCACGATAGACTTATTGAAAAGCGTACCGCACCTTACCCACATTTTTGCAAACACTTTTTACCGAAAATATCGCTTCCAATTCAGGTCCGAAATAGCAAAATTTTGTCGTTCATTAAAACATTCACACAATAGCACTTGTTTCAGCACAAAACAGTTCAAATATTGCCCAAAAACTTGAAAATTATTCACAGAGAAAATTTTCGCTTTTCCATCGTCCTTTTCCGATAAACTTTTTTCCAATTTTGACAGAACATGCCAGCAAAAGAAGACACGCGATTTTCTTCATTCTTTCACGCACACGAAAGTATTTTGACAGCACTCTCTTTAGCAGTGGGGTAGTACACGGAAAGAATAGACTGCAAAGTTATTCATCACATATTGTAACGAGCCTATAGTAAACTATGTTTACTATAGTCTCTTTAACATATTGTAAATTTACCCGCAACAGAAGGCGTTGTATTGTAAGATGTATCGACGAATCAAACAGTTTCCTGAAACAATTGTTTCAAACATTCTTTCCTTTCAAATACTAAATGAATAAAAACTTACAAACATCCAATATAATGTTTTCAATGTTGCTCATATGTACCGACATTACAGTTCCGAAAATCAATAATTTTCACTGAGCCAAGCTTGACTACATTCAGAGCCAAAAAATCGAATCAGTTAATTGTTCCTTCTCCAACAAATTATAAACAATCATGCATGACAACGACGCTTCTGTATTTGAAACACTTTTGCGAAACATATCAATAACGTTTCGATGATGATTGCCTTCCTTCCTTTCCTTCTAGGATCCTAACTGATACGTATCAGTTTCGAGTGATCTGCAGAGGCTATCAGATGATTTATTTATAATTCGTGTAGTGATTAAAGAGCTGTGGGATATATGATGCGATGAACAAGCCTAATAGCTGTCAGTGATGAATCGAGATGGATCCAATTTCAACTGACCAGTCTGTGAAATGAGTTTAGCGTGTAATTTGAGAAAAACGGTCATTCATTTACACGGAAAAATTGAGATACTCATTAAATGTGTTGCTATTACACCTTCAAAATTACTAATTGACTGTTGTTCAAAATTTGTATACCCCCAATTCAGTTTTGGGTAATATTGGGTAGCCAATATACAGATGAAAACTAATACTCGGTTATTCAGCTCTGTATAAAAAGTTTGCTGTTGTTGGAAAGCTTTGGGCGGGGATGTCAAGGCAAACAAATTTTCCAAATTCGCTACCGGTTATCACAATTATTTCAATTTTTCATCATTTTTGCGTTGAAATCATCATAATTATCTCACGAAAGGTATGTATTCTTATGATTCAACTTCATTGTTTGACCTTTACAATGATTTCAGGGATATTTTTCACACAGTTGCGGAAGAAGCCAACGGTCGTGTTTGAAACTTGCTGAAGTTTGGAAAATGGTTCATCGTTCTGATCTTTATTTAACGCTCCTTATGCTGTTCTGGAAAGTCGAAAGAATGCAACTGGAGGTACGATATTTTCTAAAATGAATACGAACGGCTTAACTAAAAAGTTTATTTTCATTAAAGGATGAGCCTTCTCGCCCGGTTAAAATTATTTCCTCTGATCAAAACAGAGCCTATTTCTCTTCAAACCTTTTACCCGACGGGAGTGCTCTACGAAATACTGCAGTTGAAACGCCGCGGCCGTATTTTGTTCTTAAAGAATTGGTAAGTAGTATATCTACTAAAGGGAAATGGTGGAAATTACGATATTGACCTTTATTTTGTTTTTAAAGCATTTCACAACGAGCGCAGAAATTTCCGATAATATAGAAAGAATTCAAAAGTTATGTGGTTATTCTCAAATTGGGGAACCTGGTAAAGTACTCGACAGCAAAAGATTCTGAAGAAAAATCCCTTACGAGATTTCCCTGCGGGAAACCATCTCGAAGGATTATATTATTTGGTCGGAAATCTGAATTTTGGTTTTTCAGTTTAACCACTTCAACCTTAATATTTAACTAGGCTTTCAATTTCTGATCCCCGGTTAGAACAGTTCTGATTGATTCACCCTGATTTAGGTTTTGGGTCTACTGTAGTATAATACATTTATTTTTAACTCCATTTTATTATTTTTATTATAATTATTAAATCGACTTTAGTATTTCATGCTATGTATTATTTTCTCATTTCGAATTTAAATTTGTAACGTCATTCAATCATTCTTCCAGATATATTAAACCCATGACTGGATCGCACAAAAGCAAATACCGGATGATCGTGCTGGATGATGGAAAAGGTGGAACAAATCGACGACGATAACTTAAGGTTGCCAGAATTTTTTCCACTCCCATCCGGGCCTAGCAATTCCGGGCATTTTTTCAAAAAAACCTGGCAAAATCCGGGCATGGATTTGAATTTTTTAAATCCGAAAACCTGGCAAAAACCGGGCAAAATTTAGGTGTTATTATATATAAAAGCAAAGAAAACATGCAAAAAAAATTTAAATTAATTTTTTATTAATGTAATTGCAGACTTCGAAAAACTGTTAGGAACACTTAAATATTTAAAGGTTTATAAAAGTAAATCAGCGAAATTAGTTGAAACAGCCGTTGAAAATTTCCATACCGTTAATCGATTTTGCTGAAACTTACTCAAAAACTTTGATTTTTTTTTGGTTTCTTTGTGAAAATTGTGAAAAAATCCGGGCAATATCCAGACTTTTTTCACGATATCCGGGCAACCGGACCGGACCGGACTTTCTCGAAATTTTGCATCAAATATCCGGGCAAACCCGGATAAAACCGGGCAATCTGGCAAGCTTACGATAACTCCAAGGAATCGCAACCGACGGTTAAACATAAGCGAGCCTCCAAGTATCGCACGTTAGCTTGAAGGCACCGAAGCTATGGATCTATTTTTATCGTTTAAATTATTGCCTTTGAGGATATAAATAAACATTTAATTCCTGAAAAAAAATGTTTTTAATCGAAGAAATTCCTACCTTTACTTTTGCAGAGAAATTTCCAAAGTGCATGGACATCCCCATGTCAAAATATACAGAATTGACTAACTGGCTGAAAGCTTTCGAATGAGTAAAAGCTTTTTGCTCACGCTCTGTGTAAAGCGCCCAAACATAAAACTAAGTGGAGACACTTTTCCCGAATCTGTATGGATTTTTATACAGAACAGAGTAACTTTGTTTACCGTGTAACGAATTTTCGGAGGAAGGTTGTGTGTCGGAGGAATTGTTAGTAGGATTAGTTGAGAACCATGAAGCTCAATTCCAAGCACGACAATTCGCTTTGGGTATTTCTTCAGATTTTTTCTTCTGAAACAGACGCGATGTTTCAGAATGTAATACTTTGTTTCGAATGTACTTTAAATTTCCTTGATCTTATAAAAAGGTCTGTGCTAAAAGGTTTTCGTGTGTAAATAAATCAACAATTACAATTACGTGATTTCATGATTCATGCGATTCAATTTTTCGAAATGTTCAATTCCCTCGGCATAGTAAATGCCTTATTAGTGAGTTATCGAGTGTAGTAAATGCATAATGACAAGTGAATAGCACTCTAAGCCATCCTAACCCAAAACTAAGTTGTAATGCCGCAAAATCGGATGAAACTGGCTCCCGACGAAAATAAGTTTGGAGGTGTTTTCCCAAACTTGAGAATCGAGCTCTTTCTCACACCCCAAAATCGAGAAAGCCATTCTGACGAGAAAACGATATTTATTTTATGTTCATAGCATTTAGAATGGACATATCATAATTAAAAAAAGTCAAAGGCGACGTTTGAAAAGTTTTTATTATTATTTAAATAAGTTTTAGAGTTGATTTTTTTTATACGATTGATGTTCATTATACTCATAGTGCCTCAATTCAAGCTCTGTAATGAGAAAGAGAAACAAAAAAAAGTTAATATTAAAACAGATTCGAGTTTCGAGTTTAAAAGAAGACAATATTATATATGATTCATGCATGCATTAAAATAATGTAATAAAATTTTGGAAATAATTTTAAACGATCCTATTGAAATTTGAAAAATTCAGCCAAAAAAATATTTTCAAAAGAATCTTACTAGCTGCCATCTTACCTTTCTATTTATGTGGTTCCCCTTATTATTTGTTGATCCGGCCCTCCAATGTTAATGATCAAATTTTCGCAATTGATAATGCTAAAAAAATGTTTTGATTAACACACATGACTTATAAAATGATTAAATTTAATAAATATTTAATGTTTTAAAAACTACTTACGATTTTTCCCTTGAAAAAATAGACTTGCACCAAATACAAACGGCATGGCGCCAACAAACGAAACAAATTCCGAACGATAAAATTTTGGGTCTGTCAGTTCAAGCTGCGAACTTTTTTTTGGGGTGTTGACAGCAACCCAAAATTAAGAACGTCAGACGAACTTTGTTTTGCTGCCCTGCCCTTCTTAATTTTGGGTTGTTTTGTTTCTGAGTGAGGGTTATGCTGATGACATCGGTTTGTCAAACCAGCTGGCTGCTGCCAATCAGCCTCATGTTGTTGTTAGATGCTACTGCTGCTGGTCGGCTTCTTTTCCTTACCGTATATAGTTGAAGGTTCGAAAGCTTTAGGTACCGATTTAAGATAGCTTAAAAACAAGAATCTGATATTCATTGCACATTAAAGTTTGGTTTTGGCACGAGTTTATTTTGGCAACTCAAAGTGTTCCGAATAATGTAAAAAAGCAGCGATATGGTGCGATTTTGTATAGGGATACTTAGAGCAAGTTCATTGGTGTTGGGAAAAAGTGGTAGAAATTTTGACATTTTGAAAATTTTACCATGTAAAAATGTTTTCAAGATCTTTGGGCGTTGTATCTATATCTATATCCCTGTTTCTATTTCAGCCGTATGTGATAGAAATACTGCTATTTTTGCATCACAGCATGCGAAACAACACGTGTTGTTAAAAAACTTAAAGGCCACAGATCTTGAAGATGTTTTTACATGGCAAAATTTTCAAAATGTGGCTAAAAGTGACAAAATTTCTACCACTTTTTCCCAACACCAGTCGTGAACTTGCTCTTAACCATCATTTTGAATTCCGCAACTGATACTCTCAGTAACTCTCAGTGTTTTCGTTTTGAAACTTGCATTCACTCACACACACACACACACACACACACACACACACACACACACACACACACACACACACACACACACACACACACACACACACACACACACACACACACAATTTCGAAGGAGGATGGAATGGAAGAAATGCAAAACAAAACGTCACCTCTTCATTTCAGAAAATGGCTAATGTTAGAAAATATTTCATATACTCTACAACAAAACCAGTAGGGCTAATTTAAAAAAATAAAACTATATATGGAATTTTCAATCCTAATGCGTCCACAGGAGGCAGATCTATAATTTATAAGATTTCTATAACAAATTTGAACGTGGAATACTACACTCTATAAGGACCAATCATTTAAAACATACCAATCAGTACGTACTAGGCTCTAGCCTTGTTTTTTTTACAAATAGTTTTACTGACGCATTTAACTCATAGAGTTTTGTTGTGCCGAGTGTTCTCTTCACTTGTATTGTGTCAGTAAGAAGAGGAGTCGCCCTCGAGAACTACTTCTCTATCCTTGTGTTTTTGAAAATATTTCAATGAATTTTGCTGTTGCGACACTTTGAAAAATATTGCCTGTTTCCTTTCTCCACTTTGCGATCGGCAAATCATCACAATCAAAAGTCATCGCGTCACTCACCTCACTCACTTCTCTGTTGCTTTTCGTCGCGGAAAGATCGATCGATTTTGCTTCGCTCGCACCGTTTCGAAGTTTTCGATCCGCGAGCCTAGTTATTTTGTGTAATTTATAAATTTTTGCATAGGTTTTTCAATTCTATCGAGATTGAAAATTCGTTACTCCATTCAGAACAGGAAATTAGTAATTTTTTGTATTTTTAATGTCCTCTTTGCGATAGCAGGGGAAAATTAGTCAATCTTACCATATTAATTCGTCGAAACAGTGCTCGAAACAACCTTGAAAAATAGGAAGAAAAAGTTATTGCAGCGGTTCATTTTCGTCCATTTAGATTAAATAGAAATTTGATTTCCTTTGTGGCTGAAGATTTCCTCGTGTGATCGTCTATTTTCATCAAGAAATAGCAGAGGAACTAAAGTTGATCGTAAAGCTTTTCCATTCCTCAACTAGGAATAAAGGTGAAAATAATTACGTTGAAAAGCCCATATTGCCAGCAAAAAAAATCATAGGAAGTGACCGTGACACGACAATAACTCATAGAAAGTTAACATGGCTAACCTGAAGCAGATTCCATTGACCTGTTCTGGACATACCCGGCCTGTAGTGCATCTGGATTTTAGTGACCTGACCGATTGCGGATATTTTTTGATATCGGCATGCAAAGGTAAGCAATGATTTTTATTAAGAAAATTCACTTGGGGATCGGTAATTAGGAAAAGTCTTAAGAAGAGAACTGGTGTATCATATATAAATAATTATAATTATTATTCTTTTTATCCACTCTTTTAAAACGAAGTTTAATGTTGTATTTCGTATCAGGATGAAACTTCATACAATAATGGTTCGTTATTTTATTTATTAAATCGTTTGAGAAAAAAAAGTGCTCCTAGTGTGGACTAGCCTTTTGAGTTCATTCTATGCTTACTATTGTATGAAAACCACAAGAAGTTATCTCAACAATATGAACGAGTTGAACTTTCTTCAAATTTCAATTTCAAAAGATACTTTTGTAAAAGTCCTGTTTTTCAGAATGCTTCCCAAAACTTAAATTCTTCTGGCTTTCATTGTGGTGGAAGGGCGTCTGTAGACTTCCTACTGGGTTGTAATTTTAATCCAAGTCAATGTTAATATCATTATTATGTATTAGAAAAAAATTGAAAGAATGTTTGAGAATATTGACCCAAAGCATAGAGTATGGTGGGGTAAAAGTACGACCTTAGTGTTATCCTATTTTTAGAAAATTTTGCCGGTTGTTTTCCAAAAAAACAAGAGTAGCATTTGATTCCTTAGACTTTTATCTCTCTTCTACAAAATTACGAAGATTATCGATCGACGCATTTGATAGCAATAGTGAAAATGCCTAACTGTTATCGAAACATACTTTTACCCCACCTCTGGGGCAAAAGTTCGAATGATGTGGGGTAAAAGTACGACCATTCAAAATTCCACATTTCTGCATGAAGTCAACAGGAAAATGATCTTGTATTAATCTATGCTTACAGCAGCAACTTCTTTGTTCGCTTCTGATACAAATCCTATACATGGGCAAATAACCTGCACGAATTTGGAGTTCTCAACTAACTGTCCATATTCAGCAGGTTTTAGAAATCAAGTTCTCATCATATTTGAGCAATTTTTCGCGCGAGCAAGTCTTGCAGAAACAAAAATATGCACTGATGTTTCCAGAGCATTTAAAAAAGAATTTAACATTGTCCGTCCAGATTTACTTCAGTAGACCCTTCGTACTTTTGCCCCATTTGCAGTTCGTACTTTTACCCCTTCAAGGTTTCTATGATTCACAGTTTATTGTGCAGAACAGAGACAAAATAATCAAATTCTTTCTTCGGCATTTGATAGTGATAGTGAACAACTAAAAAGACACATTAAAACTTTCATTGAAAGCCAGACTTTTGATTGCACAAACATGTTTGCCGTTATTTGAAATATTACATCATTCAAGCAAAAAAGCTGCTTTACCTCATTTTTTCAGAGTATTTTCAATTTCAACGAAAAAAAATTATGGCTGGTTGTTGGCAGTCCAAATCACTATCAATCCACGCCAGAGTTTTGAATTTTACTGTTCTCGATTTGTAATAATCCCAAAACGTAGGGGAGAGTGGGGTATCGTGGGCCATGGGGAAACGTGGGCCACTTTTAATATCTCAGATGTGTGTTGAGATAAAAATCTCAAACTAACTGTCATCGTCGTAGCTTTGCGTGAGCATATATTCCTATATGTTGTTGACTGAAATACGCATCATACGCTTCTTTTATTTATCAAACTAAAAAAAGTTAGAAAAATTTACTTTCATAATTAAAAAAAACACCCGCTAATTTCATCGATGGGGAACCTAAAGTGCATAACAAAAATATGCTCATACGCTTATGATCTTAGTTTTGTCATGATCTTTCACGTGGAAAAGGAATTTTTGATGAAACATCAATAAGTCACACAAACGCCACCAATTTGCAAATCATAGCTTGAGGGGAATCGTGGGCCGCACATCTTAAATCACCTATATTTGTATGTTTTTATACATATTCAGAACTGAAAAAACGTTTTCACTATCTGTAAAGTTTTCTCATGCCAAATGAAGAGTTATGAAACATATTTTGTCCATCCTATATAAGAAATTTTGCCAAAACGTTCGCGAGCCAGGTTTTGGAATCTATGCGATCATACACAGCTTTCTTTTTTATTTCATCATCTGAAATTGCTTTAAAATAACAAAATGAAATAGGGAATCACAGTTTTGGGTTAACTCATAAACTTTGCATGTTATTTGGTCAATTTGGATTTGGTGGCCCACGATTCCCCACCGTTTTTCAAAATCCAAAAAATATAGCTTTTTTTAAACCATCAGAATTTGGGGAAATTCACTTATTAAAAAATTTAAAAAATACCTTATGATACCTTGAAAATGTAGAAAACCATACCATTTTTTATTTTCATTTTATCTTTTATAATAAAGAAGTTATGGAACAACGAAAAAAAGTGGCCCATGATTCCCCACTCTCCCATACTTTTACCCGACTCGTACTTTTACCCCACCTTACTCTATAACTTATAAAAATCAGTGAACCTTTCGATTTGGACGGTCCAAATCAACGGTAAGAACATCCCTAAGCCTCGTTTTGAATTCTTTTGAAATGATCGGTTTGGATATCAATCTCTTGTCGTACTTCCTCAAAAAGTACGAGTGGTGTTGACCACTTTATCAAGACGTTAATTTTCCATCACCTTTGCTTATTTCCTGTGGGGGAGAGAGTCCACTGCGACCATTAAGTTGATCTATTGTGGTATTACCCCGCGTTATTATTTTTAATTTGTTATGCCACTTGACACCCCTGCACTATTGGTTGATGTTGCAGTTGTTTACCGATAGCACTACGAGCAGATACATAACTAGGTAGGATCTCCAAGTGCAATCTAAGTTGCCTTGAAGATCCATCCACATGCATGTGCTGCTGCATCATTGGCGTACACTCAGGCAAATTCTTATTAAAATTTTCATAAGATACGTCTTATGAACCCCTTTTTCGCGTCCAAACTAATTTTCCATAAGAGTCTTATGAAATTCTTTCATTTTTCATACGAAGTTCTTATGAAAAATAGAAGAAACGGCATTGAGGAAAAATAATGAACACATCGATTCCATCAGTCATTTTTCAATCGTCAAACGAAATTGTGGAATTATTAAAGTTATTGTTCCAAGTGGTAAGTTTGAAATGAAGTTTATCTTTAGTGATCGTTAAACATATTTGAAAAGTTTAATTTGTTTTTTGTTTACTTTTCAGCACGTTGAGCGGGAAAAAACCCAAGGTCAAAGGACCGTATGCGGCCAAACAAACCGGAACCGGTGGAACCGGGTGTTGATGTGCTGCTGATGGTGACCATAATGTATGTACCAAACAAATTAGCCGAACAATAAAATAAAATTTTAACATCACTTGTTTTGAATTTTTCGCATCAAACGTGACATATCCTGTTTTATAAGACCCTCTTATGAAAAGCAACAACATCTCATTGAAGTAGGTGTTCATCTGCAGAATTCATTCGCGTCATAAGATAATCTTATGAATTTCATTGATTTTTCTTATAGCGCCACTTCATAAGAGAATCTTATGGCATGTATAATAGTATTTTTCTGAGTGTACAATTCCAAAGTATACCCGGCTAGCGTTTCACTAATGCTAAAACCGCCAACCTTCATCATACTATGTGTGCCAGGTTATATCACGACCGGGATTCGATCTCATGAACGTTGGCTTAGAAGACAAGTATGTTATCCTCTAGGCCACGATCTGCTGGCTCACCTTTGCTTAGAGCAAGTTCATTGGTGTTTGGAAAAAGTGGTAAAAATTTTGACGTTTTGAAAATTTTACCATGAAAAAATGTTTTCAAGATCTTCGGGCGTTGTATTTTTTTTACAGCCCTGTTTCTATTTCAGCCGTATGTGATAGAAATATTGCTATTTTTGCATCACAGCATGCGAAACTACAACACGTGTTGTTAAAAAACTTGAAGGCCACAGATCTTGAAAATGTTTTTGCATAGCAAAATTTTCAAAATGTTGCTAAAAGTGACAAAATTTCTACCACTTTTTCCCAACACCAGTGAACTTGCTCTTATTAATATTAGGGCAGATTCCCTTGCAAAGGTGAGTACGATGGAAGGCAACATTTACCAGTATGAAATCGTCATCAACGAATTCTACTTCTTGGCTCTATTGTCAACTGGCAACGCAGATGAGACGAGGATGGGTGGCTCAACTTGATTATTCCAAGAGTAAACCTTAAGCCCTGGTTTAATAGATTCTTCTTGATTCGAGATTTTATTCGTATATTTTCCCATCTCATGTTCAATCATTATTCTTTGAACGCGGTACTCTATCTTATAAATATTGCTGGCAGCATGTTGTGTGGCTGTGGCCAAGATTACCACGATTGTTAATTGCATGGTGGTCTATTTGGTCAGGTGTAGGTGGTCTTATATTTTATCGCTTAGTTCTTCAAAATTTTTATATTGTAATCAATAAGTTTTTGTTATGTACCATCAAGGCGCCATTCACCGCCCAGTTAAGCGGTTTTTCAACTTCAAACATGTGTAATAAAAAAACGACGGCAGATTTTTATTCGCTTTCTTTTCCAATACATCCCAAAACTGCTCTACTTTAAATAAAAAAATTAGTGGAATGCGAAAAATGTACGCTTTTCAAAATAATTAACTAAACTTTGGGGTGTTCAACTGGCCCTATTACCGCCCACTCGACTTTTTCGGGTATCGATAATGTTTTCTCAAGGAAAAACTATCTAAACAACACGGAAACTGTTCTTTTTAGTATTTTCCATACAACGAACTGTCAAAACCATATTTTGGCTCTTTAGAGAATACATTTTGTGAAATTTTTTCCGCAAATTTAGTACAAATTTTAACAAAGTGCGTTTACTGACAAAATGATGATTCCCGGCAAACAACCTCAAGTAACCGGTTACTTTCAGCGATAAAACATCATTTTCTAACACTATCAAACTAAATGCTTCTTAAAATTTACACATGTGACACAATACATGCGTTAAAAACAAAGAAATTGTGCGTGACCGGTCATAAGGAACCCACACTTTTTTTTATACACCAATTACCTCCCATCACTAAACGCATCAAAAAACAACAACTATTGAAAAAATCGAAAATTTTTTGATGCAAATCTTTTCTACGAAAATAAAACTATCGTTTCAAGTTGATTTTAGGTCCAATAGGTACTATCTAGTAAACAAAAACCCTTTTTGCCCTAGGAGTACAGTAATGCTTAGTTCGCTAACAGGCGTCGAATTCAATAATTTGACCGGAAACGAAAAACCAAATATTTTATTTCTGGCTATTGTTAGCATAATTAAGTGATGTTTTTTCAGTGAAATGGTCGAACAATGATGCCGACACAGAACACAGGTCTTATATTTGGAGAAAAAATCCTAGTTTTTTCAAAATACACACAAAAGGGTGATTTTGGGCGGTAAATGGTGACTGGGCGGTGAATGGCGTCTTGATGGTATGTAACTTTTTTATTAATTTATTTTTTCGTCGGACAGGGAAAGCCCGCTGGAGTTAAGCTTCTCTCAAGCCTCTTTTCCAAAAGGCACAAAACCCTGCCAAAACAATTTTAACCATTCATTTACACTATTATGTGTGAAGGAGTTCTTGGCACTTTTCGTTTGCTATTTTACGATTTTATACAATATATTATTCACACTTGTATTATATATTCGTAGATTATTTTGGCCAGATGAGATTTATAAGTGGTGTAGCACGAAATTTTTTTTTAGCGTGGGAAGCAGTTTATGTTCTGCTTGCAGATCGATAACAGTTGCGCTTTGAATCGCGAGGGTGTTGAAGACTGTTTTAGGGTCTCTGGCAGGTTGTAGAGTTTACTGGCAAAGTAGCTAGGTTTCTTTTTCCCGTATTCCGTCATTACACGGGATAGGCGGAGATGGTTTGCGTTTCTGGACGGTGCGACGCCATTCTCTCGAGGCGCAAATTGTGGTGGGATTCTCTGCTTGTCAGGAGTTTGTGGGTGAATATTAAAGTTTGGAACTCCTTGGCACCTCGTATAGGAAGTACCGAGTTATTCATGCCATATAACAACTCAGAAGGATATAAATAAGGCAGCTTGAAGACAGTCTTGAGGACACGGTTTTGCATGGTTTGCAGTTCCCTAAAGCGGCTTTTACATGCTTTGCCCGACAACAATACTAGGTATTGTAACCCCGAATGAAACAGCGCAAAATAAACGTGTTTCAGCCAGTGAGAAGGAATAAACGCTGATATTTTCCATATGGCACCACAGACCGGAGCGTGTGTTCGTTTAATTGCTCTATATGGGCTGACCAGCATAGGGTATCGTCCAGAAGTAGTCTCAGATATTTGAACTGGCGCACTCATTCAATTATCGTATTGCCTATGCGGATTAATAGCAGCTGTAGTATGGAGCGACGACCGGAGTTGAATAACATATACGAAGTTTTTGATAGGTTCAGCAAAATCAGGTTACAGTCGAAGTAAGTCCTTTACTTGCATGTCGTTACCAACCCGTTCCGCTATCTGGAGGGGGTTGGAGTGATTTATGAGATTGTGGTGACATCGGCAAAGAGCCGAACTTAGCCATGTAGGTTCAGTTGTGGAAAATCGATTATCAAAACTAGAAACATCAGCGGGCCGAGGTTACTTCCTTGTGATACTCCCGTTGTTATGAATATTTCGCCACTTAAGCATCATTTCAGAGACACGAATTGCTGTCGATCTGTTATGTAGCTTTCAATTAACCGATGAGGCTGACCTCGTAGACCATACCATTCCAATTTTTGCAACAGCAAGGCGTGATCTATTGTGTCGAAGGCTTTCCTCAGGTCCAAAAACAGGGCACGATGGTCCAGGTCGTCAAATACTTCTTCCAGGAGTTCAGTAGTTGCTGTTAAAGTACTGCATCTCTTTCGGAATCCATATTGGCGGGGACTTATAAGGTCGTATATCGATAGGTACTCATTTATTCTAGTGATGAGAAATTTTTCCAGAATTTGGTTCAAGACTGAGAGCGTTGAGATTGGACGGTAGTTTGAAACGTCTGAGTTGCCTCTAGACTTGAAAATAGAAGTTACTCGGGCTAGTTTCAATGCGTCGGGATAAACTCCGGCTCCTACTATTTCATTGAAGATATCTGTCAGGATATTCGAGAGTGCCAAGTGGTGTGATTTTAGTTAGGTGGTGGATGTATGATGGTACTCCCTGCTTCGGCTCCCCGGAGCTTTCAACCCCCGGACTTCTCAACCAACTCCCCGGAATTCTCAACCAACTCCACTCCTAGCTCGACCCTAGACTTGATCCTTCAGCGCATCACATCTATTTTGAAGCTAGTCGTGCTTCAAATCGACGTTTCCCGCTCCATTTGACGAGCGATCAACAAAGACATCCCGCGCCGCAGCTGCTCAGGCCAATTTCTCGAACGCCGGAATCATACATCCACCAGCGACAATGGAAGAGAATTTCTCGACAAACTTGACCGCATGCAATTCAAGTTCACTTATGTGTTCCATTCCTTCCTCGGCTTATCGAACGTCGAATCCAACAACAACAACAAAAGAGATAGAACTTCCAGCGCCAGAGCCGTTCATCTCAACGATATAAGACTAATACCGTATTTGTTTATGCCGAGTGTTGCAGTGGTGCACCACTAGGTGCTGTCAAACTGTTTGTCTATTCAGACGGTGTTGCACTGGTTTTGACCTGGTGGAGTTCTGCTTACGGACGGTGGCCCACCGATAATTTTGCCAGAGTGAGGTAGCAATACACTGGCGACGATTTGTGTTTGTTTTTGTCGGGTATGGTGGAACACTGATCGAGGGGAGAAAACAAATACGGTATAAGAGTTGACGTTTCAGTTGATACTTCAGATCATCCAGACATTACAGTACACCCAAAATTCAGCCTCTGTGCCAATGGCGTGTAGTCAATTACATAGCATCATTGGTACAAGAAGATAACGCGATCGGTGCTGATTCGATTTGCTCCCACCGGCATTAATCTCCCAAGTTAACCGAATTGCGTATGTCTGAAAGAAACAAAATAAAAACGCTTTCACGTCCCTCCCTATCGCATCACAAGACGAAGAAGGATGGAAATAAATACCGGCCAACACCAGGCAGCCAGCGAACCGAGCACTGTGCGTGTGAATGTAGCAAAAGCAACAACAAAAACATCCTTCTAATTCAATCCCTTCAATTCACCGGCAAACAACCACGGCCGAGCTGTGCGTGTGTATGCAGTAAACGCAGTAAAAGCATCAACAAAAAAAACATTCCTTCAATTCAATTCGCCGGCAAACAACCACGGCTAAGCTGTGCGTGTGTATGTAGCAAAAGCAACAAGAGTATATTCCTTCAATTCACCGGCAAACAAGCACCGGCCAAGCTGCCCGCCTTTAGCAGCTGTGTATATGTAGCGTGTGTATGTAATAGCAGGCAGTAAGCAAAGCACAGTTCTCATTCAATGGGTTTCCCGTTTCCTCCACTCCCGTTCCCTTTCCCGTTTCCATTGCAAGACAAATGAATACCTTGAAAGGAGACCAAACGCCGGGAAGCCACTGTCGTGCGTTTCTTTTGTGATTGATCGGTGGCAGAATGCCTATGACAAATATCCCTCTTCCTGCATGAAGCTCATATAGTACACTGGTTAAGATGTCGGTCTGACAAGACCATTTAATTAGTGATTTGAGTTCGATTCTCCCTACGGGCGTTGTGGTTTATAATTTTTATTTTCTTGTTTCTGGGATGAATTATCCAATAGGAACGAAATCCCATAAAATGTTTTTCTTGTTTTGCTTGAATGTAGTGGTCATGCATCATTTTAGTTGGGAGCCGAGTCCTTATGCCAGTTACGGTTTTTCAAACATATCATCTTCGGCACAGTGCACATTTCAGAGCATTATCGGCACAGAGATGTGCTAAATAGGCATTGGATTTTTGCAACCTCTTCTATGGGTGTACATTCCGTTTCAGACTCCTGTGATGACATCGCCAGCCATGTACCTGCTTCTCCGTCATCTTGCGCACGTGTTTTTGCCACAACCCTTGCCAGCTCGCCACACTAATCATTGCTAGAATTAGCCCTGCTTGTGCGAAACTCGGCTCTACATTGACAGATTTTTCGAATATTAATCCGACTGTTTTGCTAAATGTGGGTCTGACTTTTATCTTTAAACCGACAACCAATTCTGATTGATTTTCCGATAGTTTTCAGAACTTTCTTCTGTCCAGACTTCTGAATGTCCCGGCCGTAATTCCAAATGTGCTTCTGACGTTGTTGATGAATGAGTCCCCGACCGTTTTGCTAAATGAGTTTCTGACTGTTTTGCTGAATGAGTTTTTGACCAATATTCTGAATAAATTTCTGATTTGATTAGCCGAATGGGCTACTGACTGGGTAGCTGTATGAGTTTTCGATAAAATACCGAATGAATTTCTCTGACCAAAATTCAGACTAAAAAAAACTGGCTCATCATAATTTCCGACCAATGGTCAAACCGTATTATATGTAAATTGTACTATGATTGCTTCATTCGGATTGATTGAATGAATGTGTGAGTGTTTGTGTATGTGATGCAGAATTGCTTTAATAGAGGGTCCTGGTTTTTTCATGCCCGACTGCATGAGAAACAGATTTGCTAATGGATCCCTTCATGCAGCATGCAGCATGTCTGTGGTATAAGCTAAAACGCTTTGCAGTCTTCGACAAAGAAGTAAAAAATAATAAAAAGATATCAATTAATGATTTATCTTAAAACTGTTTTTTAACGTTTTATGAATAAAACTAGATGCTACAGATAAAATCTGACAGAAGATTCAAGTTCAGGACGCCAATATCTTCTAAACCCAGTTTTAAAACTTTGATAACAAAGTGTGAAGTAATCGAGTTCAATGTTGGAGTGACGACGAGCAAGCACTGAATTTCTATTGAGTTTTGAACGGAACTGTACACATGCAGTTCTGCTTACTGAAACAGGCAATTTTCTGTAAGAACGAAAAAATTAGGTAAAATCAGGCTTATTTACAAAAAAAATCGAGGCTTTTCAGGTTATTCAGATGCACCTTCAAAAATCAGACAAATCCTGAAAAATCAGGCACATTGCCTTAACCACTTTAACCAATCCCACGGAGGGAGAAAGTGATACCAAAATGTCAACCATCCTTTCATTTCCCGTTCGGCAACGAACGCGTGCGGACTTCATTCGCATGACGCTTGGAAGAATACCCAAGTAACATTCAAAGTTTTATAGCAGGCTGCTAGATGAAGTTTTGTTTTGATAAGGGGCTTGAGGAGTCCAATAAAACTATCGATGTTACTTGGGTATGTTGGTGCCTTCATGCTCAGTTCGTTTCTTACTAAGACGGTTTCGAAAGGAAGTGGTACCCAAACTAGGGTGATTAAAATGAATCAGCAATGCAATCACCTTTGAATGACTTTCTGAACGATTTGAATCCAACTGCTTCCAAAACAAATCTGAGTGATTTTCTGACCAATGTTAATCCTACTGATTTCCGAAACAACTGAATGGTTTGCTGAATACCGAATTAAATCAGAATGATTTCTGAAAACTCTGAATGGTTTGCTAACCAATTTGAATCCATTTGATTCCCGGAATAACTCTGAATGATTTGCTTTTCTAAATAAGTTGCGCAATAGTTTACTGACTGGTTTAGACACTGTAAATTTTTGCCTCGATTTCCAGCAAAAAAAAATTGCTGGAAACGTTCAGCAATCCAAATTTTTGCTGGAAACCAGCAATCGGTTTTCTAATTGCTAGATTTTTCAGCATTCGGTTTGTTGTGGTATGAGCCTACTTGGTTGAATGATTCAACTGAATCAAAGCAATCGAAAGATTCCTTTTAATTCAACCACGGTACCGTGGTTGAATTAAAAGGAATCTTTCGATTGCTTTGATTCAGCATTCGGTTGTGTTCTTGTCATTTTGCTGAAAAATCAGTAATCGGTTTTCAAATTGCTGGACTCTCCAGCAATTGATCTAGTTTGCTGGAAAATCAGCAATCGAGTTGTCACATTGGAGTCTATTTGTTTTCGTACGCTGAAGCAAGGTGAGACTTTATTTTACGAGTTTTGGTTGGATTAATATAATAATTTTTATTTTCCTCTATATTCTATCAACCAGACACAAGTCAAAGGTGAGTTTTTATTGGACAGATTTCATAAAAGATACTAATCAGAACTCTTTTCTCAGGTAGCGAATGATCAACACTCTGGCACAAAGCTGCCACTCCAGAGCCGGTGTTGGAAAATTAAAAAAAAAAAGTTCTTGAAAATAAACAAAACATAATTTAGAAATGAAAGAAACTAATTCATAGCTCATTATATGCAAAGCCATTATTCAATATTTAATTTAGAATTGAAATATAAATTTGGTACTAAATACAGCCGGTTGTTTTGAAAGAAATAGCTGGTTTCCAGCAATCTGGATTGTTGATTTTCCAGCAATTTGAATTGCTGGAAACCAGCATTCACGTTTGCTGTTTTTTCCAGCAATTTAAATTGCTGGAAATTTTGCTGGAAAGTCAGCGGGACAAAAACCAGCAAAATTTTGCTAGATTCCAGCAAAAAAAAAAAAAAATGCTGTGCAGACTGCATGATTTTCAAAATGAGCAACTTAACGTAATTGGAGAAGCAGAGGCAAATCTACCAAGCAAGCCTCTCTAATAAAATAAATTGAATTAAATTGGAAAGGAAAAATTGAAAATAAATTAAAAGACGTTGCTCTGCCGTATTCGAGGTACTCCTGGCTTGCGGTGACCCGGCCGTTTGATTTAAGTGACAAAAAGTCCATATAAATTTCCGGAAAACACACACTAAAATGCCTGCAATTAATAAAGTACCTTTGATGATGGATTTGAGGTTTAATCTTATTTCGTCAATGCTATTTTGGCTCTAGTGTTTTGTTCCTAAAATTTCTCAGAAGCCGATGCGACCTGGTTTAACGTAAAGCTCATTTTAAACTTAGCCGCATTGTGTACTGGTTTTTGGAAAAGCGTGACGAGACGACGAAACTTTGTGCAGGTGTATCTCGTGAACTGATACTTCTTGAAAAGCTCTCGCCAAGATCTCGATGACCACAAAGTTTGGTAGTTTTTCAAATTGTAACTTAACCCTCATCCGTCCCAGAAATTTTAACCCGTTAGAGTTCTTGAAGTGTCAATTTGAAACTCCTCTTGTTTCTCAACCAGTTTGTAAGAAAAATTTACTTTCAGAAACTTTGCAATGTAACTCAAATGTGTTTCTCAAACAATATTCTGCTACACCACATCAGCTTTCCGTTATTCAAAGTCTAAGAAAAAATCCGAAAAACATGCTTCGGAAAAAATATTGTAGATCAGCTAAGAAAAGCTCCAACAAATTTTCACTTAGAGCTGAAGTTAGAAGCTTGCGCACAAAAATGTATTTCTTAATTTTTTAAGATCAAACCACAAAAATGTAAAAAGTGGTAGAAAAATCGTATTTTTCAAACAAAATTGTTTTAGTTATAGTAGATAAATTAAAAAAAAATGTATTGGAAAGTTGACGTATTTTAACACATTTTGGCATCTTTAGATTAAAAAAATACGGTACACGAATTTTTGATGAATTTGAGATACTCCAATTATTTTTGCAATCACAAATTGGGTTTTTTTACTCTTCGTGAGGCATGCGAAGGCCTGCTGTAAAACCACCTGCTAAAACTGAAATGAAGAATTGTCCACGGTTCGACGACATACCGTGGAACTAGTCCCTATACGTAAATTTATTGACCTCTTCAGAGTGTTCAATTGATCTTTCCCAGGGTAGTACGGGTGATTCCGGCCCAGACCTTCAACAATGGTGGACTTCAGCAAGTCTGCATAGGTTCGTGATCTTTTGGCAACCAAAATCTGTTGTTCTGTTTTTTCACGAGCTGTTAAAGTTATGTAGCATGTCAATTGCCGGACTCTGTACAGATGAAAACATCATAGGACACGATCGGTTTTGTCCCACTTCAACCCGATGAAGAAGATGTCAGGGTGACCAGCGAACCGGGAAAGCCGGGAATTGAAAATAGCACCGGAAAATAACCGGGAATTTAACATCAAAACCGGGAAAAACCTTTATGCAGTGCAAATCATTTTTTCTATATAAATTCTACGTATATAAAAGGATAGCGTTAATCAAGAGTAAACTTTTATGGAAAATTTGGTGTAGACGTTAATTGTTTTTCTTTGATGAAAATACGAAATGGGAAAAGTTTATGCGCTTTTCCAATTCTAATCTCAGAATCCAAATTTTGGATTCAGAATTTGTATAGAAAAATGATATTTCAAATTTAGATTCTGAATACAGATTTGAGTCAGAACTCAGATTTAAGAAGGTCGAATTAAGTTCACTGTATTAAGACTTTAATCATGCATTCAAAAGGTGGACTGAAAATGCAGATGAATTTTTAAAAAGATTTTGGTATAAGTTTGAGATTTCAAGTTTTGTAATCGAATTCAAAATCAAAATTTTAAAATGACAAAATATAACAGAGCTTGAGATTCTAAATTCTGACTCATTATCTGGCAGAATTTCAATACTTAGTTGGTGTTTCAGAATTTGAGTTCAAATTTTCAAGTCCGAATTTAAAAGTAAAATACATCAAAATCAAAAATAAGCTTGTTTATTTCTCTGAATATAATGATTTATCAGAATTATTTAAAAATAAATTTAGTTCGTTCTGGCGTTTTAATACGTTTATTTTTCGAGATAGTTGAGATTGACTTATCATTTTTCATATTCAAATTTGTAACTTGATAACTTCCCATGTAAAATCAAATAATAGCATTGAAATTTTACCAGGTTTTGAATCAACATATTGTTAACTTCTACATGAGAAATCTAAAAAAAGGTATCACCTGTATCATCAAATATTTGGCCAAATATATCATTACCCAGACCTTTTGATTGCAACTTTCATTTCAAGACATCATAATGGGCTAACATGATTTTTCGAAGAATTTATACAAAAATTTCAATAAAACTTTATGTTCCCCCGACATTTGAAAATGACAAAATTTTTGGATTTCAAATATCCCAAAAGAAAAAAAAAGATTTCAAATATTGTTTAATTATGTTCACGAAACACCTTAAATGTTTCGGAAAATATATTTTCCTCACAATAATTTTAAACCTTTAAATCTCAAAATTGTTCTATTGGCAAATGGAAGTTTCAGATGTACCACATGATATCATAATGTGGTTTTAAAATGATGCAATGCGATATTTCAAGATTCCAAGATGATTTAACTTTAATCTTCAGATTTACCGAGAAAGTACAGGATATTCAATTTTGTATAAGAATTTATCTTTTCAAAAAGCTAATTGACTGAATACTATTTTTTATGAAGTCAGATTTTTTGTAATGAAACTGTTGTTTGGAACTTTTTGTTATGAAACTTTCACATCACATTGTAATGATTTTAAAAAACATTCTAGCTGAAAAGATTTTTTGATAAAATTTAGTTTTTCGTACCCAAAGCGAAAAGCAACAGAAATCAGTTTCAGGAAAAAAAATTCTGGGTAATTAGGTCCAAATAACTCTTCAAGTCTTCACTCGTGTCTCCGGTCTTTTCAGATGGAAGATTTGAATTCTTAAGAAAAATTCACATAACATAAATAGTATTCGGGTACTCCAACCAGCTGCTTCCAATTTTTTGAGATTCTGAGTCCAAATTTTCCATTGTGCATTGGAAGATTCAAAATAAATACCGTTAACTGTTAATAACTGTTTCGTCTAAATTTCTTCAGATCAGATCGCACAAAAAGGCAAATTCAAGTCGATCTAGTATATGGATATAAACAAATCATTTCCTAAACCCAGACAAGATCAAGGTCTCTGCTTACAGCAAGCTCATTGACCCGCTCCGAGAGAACTCGTTCCTACAGTACAGATCGAGAGAACGGGTTAATCACAGTAGTACATACGTACCTACCTACCTTTATTATCGATTCACCTAGTGGCACCACCTTTTACATCTCGGAACTCAACTCGTTTGTAGCTTTGTAGAATAGCAAAGGCCGGTTTCAGGAAGATAAGTTGTCATACCACCTATAAACTGGTGTTTGCACATGCTTTCTGTTGCAGTTTGTTCCTGTCTCGACTGACAGTTCATACTGTATGGGCTTTTGCTTGGTCCAATCGGCTTGATTGCCTTGAGCTCCCGTGAAATCCAACACTTACAAATGACAACATTTTCAATCTTCAATTTTTATTTTTCAGGAGTTACCATGAATCGAAGACTGAGATTCATTCACCACTGATTGTAAAGTTTGCATCAATTTTAAGCCATGAGTAGGAGTTACTTCTTTTACTCGAATTGCATTTATATAAAAATTCATCAAGAAGTATGATTATCACAATGCTATAGTGATAAGGTGCACAAAAATATTGACTTAATTTATTATTTATCTAGGTATCTAGTGTAAGATTTTTAAAATTCCATTTCTTAAATAATGTGCCTATTTAGTCAAGAAAGTCAGTATCAAATCAAAACGATCCGTTTGATAAGAACATATCTATCAGAGCGTACATATCGGTGGCGCTGATTCGTCTCATAACGTATGTAGGCTCGCGCTTTAGTACACCTATAGGGATCGAACGCCGGACAAATAAACATTAACGAATGTCTTCCGCACTGGATTCACCCCACTCAAGCTCACAAAGGCATCAAAACGTGTATGACCAATTCAGGAACTTTGTTTTTATCTCACAGCTTCTCCAGAAGCCGACTAAAATATATAGAACTCGGAATACAGGTAAACAGCAAGAAAGATAGAGCAAAAAACAAAACGGAACAGCGATTGTCGCGTCGCGCAACCTGCTGACATTGAAAATCGATTCCAAGGTAGTAGAATATAAAATAGTAAAAAAAGTGCGTCTTACAACTGTTTGGTTCTTCCCAGAACAAAAATACTGAGGGAAAATTTATCGAAACTTTAACTTTTTAACTTTTTAACATCAAGTCATCGATACTTGAAAAGGTTTTATCAATCTTTTATCAACCTTAAAGGAAGTCTATTTATTAAAAACAACCAGATATCGGAACGACTACCCTCACAATTGCCGTAAACCAGAATCGGGAAGAGTTTACGGAAGACGTGTGCCTGTGTACGCATTTTGACTCTGAGTGGAGTAGGAATAGAAGTCGTGGTAGTGATTTTTAATTTTGTTATTCTACAATGCCTTGTTAGAGTTCGCTGTGACTGTCCATCAACCTTGGGCAACAGAACTAACCCAAAGGGTTTCCGGGTTGAGTTGTTTATTCTGTAGGCAAAATGATCGAAAACAACATTCAGATCTGGCTAATTTTAAAGTGCTACAGACGTTTAAGCAAAACGAACAAAATTCAAAAACAATCATTTAATTTATTTTAATTTTTAAATAAATGTTATTGAATCTAAACTTTGTTTTTATTATTTTTTCGATATACAGATGTTTTCAAAATAAGGCATAACACTCCTAGGGTACATACAGCAACAGATCCAAATTACGGAGCACACATCGGTTGATAGCCATGCGAGTTTCCTTTGCGTGCTGGACCATATCAGCAGATGCAGCTTTTGTCATCGCGGGCATGATTCCCATCGACATAACTCTGGCGGAGGATATGGAAAGTTACAAAGCAAGAACTGTTAGAGGAGTGCGTAAAATTCAACGAGCAGCGTCAATGCTCAAGTGGCAGGAGCAATGGGACGCATCGAACCAGTGCTGCAAATTATCTTCAAGCACGAATGATACTGACTGTGATTTTCTATCAGTGTAAAAAGGTTCATCTGAAATGAACGGAATAGAAAAGTCAACAAATATAAAAGCTTCTGATCGGCTCGGTCATCCTCGTGCCTACAGAAAGCTGTGTGAGTGTGTCTATCAGTCAGTAGAAAGCTCACTCGTAAACCCGAACTAACTTGTTTCACTCGAAAGCTACGAAAGCGTCTTTCGCTTGGGCATTTCTGTCGCTTACTGTTTTTGATCAGTGACTGCAGCTTAAGCATTCAATCAGTGTCAGCGAAAGTTGCTGATAATTTCAGTAAGCATTTGTTTTTGCCACTATACTATACGTTTACTTGAAGGGGGACAAGAGGATGGATGTATATAAAAAAAAAATTGAATTTACGGTAATTAATAATGACAAAAATATGATAAAATGAGGTCAAAAAATGACAAAATTATTACACAATGTGATATATATGTTGAAAACATGATAAAATTTTGACAAAAGTATGAGAAAAATCTGACAAATATAACTAAAATTTGACAATAAAATGACATCAGTCAAACAATTATGTCATAAATATGATAAAAAATTGACAATAAAATGACAAAACATAACAAAAATAAGACAAAAATCCGACAAATGAGACAAAAATGTGACAAAAATGTGACAAATGTGATAAAAATATGAAAAATAACACAAAACGGAAGCAAATTATTTACAATAAAATGACAAAACATGACAACAAAATTATAAAATTATGACAAAGTCTGACAAAAACGACATAAATTTAACAATAAAATGATTTAACTTCGAGAAAACTTTGTCAAAAACATGTGTTATGTGATAAAAATAAGACAACATTATGACATAAATCTTATTATTAAAACAAAATTATCACAAAAAATTGGCAATAAAATTATTTATGTGGTTAAAAAATGACAACAATCTGGAAGATTTGTAATATTTAATCATTTTGTCAAATTTTTACATAGTTTGACGACATAGTCGTATTTTTGTTCTTTTGATATCAAATTTTCAAATATATAAATTTGTCTGACTTCACAATTTCATGTCATGATTTTGTCAATTTATTGACATATTTTTACCACGCTTGTCATAATTTTGTTATATTTGTCATATTTTTGTCAAATGTGTACGACATTTGTCATTTTTTTTTTTGCCATGATTTTGTCTTTTTTGTCATATTTTTGTTAAAATATTGTCACATTTTAATCAGATTTGTCATGTTTTCGACAGAGTTGTGTTAGTAAATATTTTTCCATTGTATTGTAAATTTCATTCCTATTTGTCAGATTTTTTTGTCATAATTTTGTCATACTTTTACCACATTTGTCATGTTTTGTCATTTTATTGCCAACTTTTTGTCATAATTTTGCCCCCCACATTCGTCTACACGCTCCCTCGCCAGCGTTCGTCTCGCCAACCCGAACACTCATTTCTAAACCTTCCCACCTCTTCACACCATTTGAAACAGACGTATTTTTTATCAGAATCCTTCAAAAATAGCGATCTCAGCAGTAATTCTGAAATTTGCGCATGTCTAGCGAGTCGAACAATCTTTGTCACCATTCAACTAAACTTAATGATAATACACCCAAAATTCAGCCTCTGTGCCAATGGCGTGTAGTCAATTTCATAGCATCATTGGTACAAGAAGATAACGCGACCGGCACTGATTCGATTTGCGCCCACCGGCATTAATCTCCCAGCGCAACCGAATTGCGTATGTCTGAATGAAACAAAATAAAAACGTTTTCGCGTCCCTCCCCATCGCATCACAAGCCGAAGAAGGATGGAAATAAATACGGCCAACACCACACTGAACCAAATCTGGCAATAAAATTTATAGGGTCAATTTAGTGAATCTTAAAGTTCAACGTGTAATAGGAACTACTGATACATCCAGTACAAAGTATATGAAATTCCAATGAATCTCAGCAGCTAGTTGAAGTCAATAACGAGTAAGAGAATTTCCTATAAATTCAAGCAGTTCTATGTTAATATACATCTTAACAGATAGTTATCCATTCGGTGGTCTTGGGGTTCGTTATTTTTCAGATTCAGTGCTACTCGATTGGTAAGTTATAAGTTTCGTACTTCAAACAAATGATTATAATTTGTCTTTAATTTTGTTTTAGGAAGAGGTAGCTGTTCTGTTGGACAAAAACATCAACAATGCTAAGGATGCGAGAAAGACATTCGACTTAAGAACAAATGCAGCATGTTTAAAAAATTGTTCCCCCGCTGGGAGAAGAGGTGTTGAAATGGAACACCACCATCATCAGGGAATCAGTAAAAATGCTGGCGACAGTTGGATTGCTGGAAGAATTATTGTTATACTTTTATCTGCTCTGGTCAAGAATCCTCTGGCCTCCCTAAAGCACTGGGTTGGAAAAATCCGTGTTGAATTTTATGAAGAGGATGAAACTATAATTAACTAACGGTAAGTTGTGTTATATACACAAACTTGTGCATTTTTTAAAAAACAAAATTACGATTTCAGACATCCGAATGACCGTCGAATGTGCTTTGGATTTCCAAGGAAAAGCGCGATATGATGCTGCATCCAGTTCCTCAGGGTTCACCGGAATGTTTCTATGCCCGAAAAAAAGCGCAGGTCATAACCCAGCATACAGAAATTCTCAACTGGAAACAACCGATTCCGTTGGACTCACCGGCGAACTGAGCTACCGTAATACTGGCTCAAGATTCGTGCACCGGGAAGGTTTTACTACAGCAAGAGAGAAAACAGCAGTAATGGAGCTGGAGCAGGCGGAGTCCCGCAACCGAATACAAACTACGCCACGCGTGTTCCGTGTTCCCGTGCAGTTTTCCGATTTTCAAAGAGATGCCTTTTTCGAACTTATTTAAAAAAAGCAAAATTGTATTGCATTCAATAATAGAGTTAATTTTAATTTAAAGCTTACAATGTAAATAACATTATTGATAGTACATACGCCAACAAATACAATTTAAAAATAAAAATCAATAAATTAGAAAAAAATACGAGCATATTTTATTACACTGATTAAACAATTCATTTTACTACCTTAAACAATATTTTTTACCAATTTGACTCGATGTTGCATTCATTGAAATTTCCTATAAAACCAATCTATCGTCTACATGGTAAAAAGTATTGGATTTTCCTTTAGTGCGAAAACACTAGAATTCCTAATAAACCTTATAGCCGGATTTTGTTCAGTGCAGGCAGCCAGCGAACCGAGCACTGTGCGTGTGAATGTAGCAAAAGCAACAAGAAAAACATCCTTCTAATTCAATCAACCGGCAAACACGGCTAAGCTGTGCGTGTGTATGTAGCAAAAGCAACAACAAAAACACTCCTTCAATTTACCGGCAAACAAGCACCGGCCAAGCTGCCCGGCTTTAGCAGCTGTGTATATGTAGCGTGTGTATGTAATAGCAGGCAGTAAGCAAAGCACAGTTCTCATTCAATGGGTTTCCCGTTCCTTCACTCCCGTTCCCTTTCCCGTTTCCATCTTAAGACAAAGGAATGCATTGAAAGGAGGCCAAACGCCGGGAAGCCGCCGTTGTACGTTTTTTGTGATTGATCGGTAACAGAAAGCCTATGACAAATATACCTCGTCCTGCATGAAGCTCGAATAGTACACTGGTTAGAATGTCGGACTGGCAAGACAATACAATTGGTGATGTGAGTTCGATTCTCGCTACAGCGCTGTGGTTTTAATTTTTATTTTCTTGTTTCTGGGATGAATTATCCAATAGGAAGGAAATCCCATAAAATGTTTTTCTTGTTTCGCTTGAATGTAGTGGTCATCATTTTGGTTGGGAGCCGAGTCCTTATGCCAGTTACGGTTTTTCAAACATACCGTCTTCGGCACAGTGCACATTTCAGAGCATTATCGGCACAGAGATTTGCTAAAAAGGCATTGGATTTTTGCAACCTCTTCTATGGGTGTAGAAGGAAGCTTTTTTCGCTTTCAGCAATGTTCGCTTGAAACTGAAAATGAAGATTGGATAACCTCATGAACCTGCAAAGAGCCTGAAAGTATACTAAGCACCGATATTGCCGATTGGTGAATGAGTGTGCAGAGAGCTTTCAGGACTGAGCTTTCAGTTCATTCTCGTATGGATCTAGTTGGAATTGAACTGACCGATACACTGCAATAAAGTCAGCTGATAATTTCTCACTGACACTGAAAATTTGCAGCACTGCATCGAACAACGCAAGATGGACGCATAGGCTAATCCCGCGACTTTCAGACTGGGTAAATCGGAAGTATGGAGAGGTCAACTTCTACCTGGCGCAGTTCCTTTCGGGTCACGGGTGCTTTAAGCAATACCTTCATCGGTTTAAGCTTATCAGCTCGCCTTATTGCCCGGAATGCGTAGAGACGGAGGAATCGGCAGAACATGCTTTCTTTGTCTGCCCCAGGTTTAATTCAAGGCGTCAACAACTTCAAAATTTGAACGCTGAACGCTGAACGCTATCGTCGACGAAATCTCGCAAATCAACCAAATTTGACAAGCTAATGGAAGGTCTTGGGCCTCGTATGACACTTCAATTTAAAAGCAACGCGATCTTAGGGCGCGGTATAACCCTAATCTGGACTCATATGTGTGGGGGGACTTAAAAGGTCTCAAGTACTCAGCTACGATCTTTCCTGCAGCAAAAAGAAGCGGAGATACCATTCGGCGTGGTCGTGTCGGGATTCTAGCTTGGTAGTTTCTCAATCGGCCATGCCTTGGTGGTAAGAAATCCTGCGAAAGTGGTTGCTGTGACGGGTGCGAGTTACTTTGAAAGCGTTACCTAACCGGCACACGTTTCGAGGTCCCCGGGATAGTGGATAGCCCAAGGTGGTTTTAGTGGGACGAACCCACTAACGGCAGCAAACCCACTCACGGCAGCAAACCCACTCACGCCAACAAACACCGAGCAGCAGAGGTGATTTTTTTTCCACCCATTTTTCTCGGTCAGTTTTACCTTTTTTTACATCCATAGAAGAGGTTGCAAAAATCCAATGCCTGAATGGGGGGAGGGGGGGGGGTGGGCGGAGGTATGCACGCTTGACAACGGAGATGGGGGTAGGGGTGTGGGTCATGTTCACGTGGACAAACTTACTTTCAAAATATTTTCTAAAGGTGAATAAATATTATGATGTTTAAATCAAAATCTAAAAATGGCATACCTTTCCAGTTTAATTTAAGTAGCTACTTGAAAGCAAGTAATAAATATAATAATGAAGAAATTTAAAATTTTTATTTTTTTTTATATCAGGACATTACTATTCGGTTTTACAAAATCAGCCATTTTTATAATAAAATGGCAAAAAGTGGTGTTTTCTAACTGTCAAATTATAGGTATTTAAAATAAAAACTTTTTGAAATGTGTCCACGTGGACATCCGGGGAGGGAAGTAGGGATTAGCCAAATGTCCACGCTTGTCTACGGAGGGGGAGGAGGGGTTCAAAAATCTCATTTTTCTGTCCACGTGGTATCTGAGCGGCCCTGTATCAAAATTTTGCTCGAGCATCGCAAAAATCCGAGCTACTCGCACGCAAAGCTGACAAAATCGCTAAAAGTTACCAAATCAACCGTTACAAATGTAATTAAAGTGTTTGGGGAACGTTTGTCGACTGCCAGGAAGTCTGGATCGGGGGTAAATCGAAAACGGGAAGCCGCTGAGACGACTAAGAGAGTTGCCGGTAGTTTGATTTTTTAAATAAACGATTTCACCGATTTACACGCGTTTTCCCTTGACCAAATTTCGACCGTATCACCCTTTATTCCAGATATAAGAAAATAAAAAAAACCACAGTGCCGCAGGGAAGTGAGAATCGAACTCACAACACAATTTTTATATCATCTTATCAATCACGAATCTTAACCAGTGTACTACCTCAGCAGATGGAGGACGAGGGATATTTGTCCTAGGCTTTTTGCCACCGATCAATCACCAAAAAAACGCACAACGGTGGCTTCCTGGCGCTTGGCCTTGGGAAACGCCAATTTAATGAGAACTGTGTTTTGCTTACTGCCTGCCTTACATACACACGCACAGCTGCTAAAGCCCCATGAGCTAGATGTAGAGGTGTGGATGAACTCGGTTTGCCGTGGTATAGGTGATCGAAAAAACGTAAACATTGTGTGTATTACAGTGATGACGTCATAACATCATCGGGGCTGCAGTGCGTAATACAGTTTACTAGAAAACTTGTCAAATTAACATGATTCAAGTACTATAATACTGAAAATAGTGAACGCTCGTATAAAAGGTGAAACATATATCCTTGTTGAGTGAATTTCCCATCTCAAAATGAGTATTGAATGGCTTTTTTCAGCGTGATTCGGTTGTTACAGAACGCGTTTTTTTCCGTGGATTGTTCCGTCGTCGTGGAATAACATCTTAGAAGATCCTTTATTCTAATCGAGGGCGATGACTTCAACTGATCCCCAAGTTTGCATTTCTCTGTAGAAGTTCTTCGACCACTTGCTTCCGGTTCCTCACTTAGCTCTGATGGATCGAGCAGACTCAGTTGGAGGGCAACGAATGGATGGCAAAGCTGAGAGAAAAAACGAAACATAAAGAATATTGCGATAATGGCCTAAGTTAGAAATACTTACCAGATTTTATAAGAACCCTCCTTGCGTTTTCCATATAAAAATTGACAAACTCCGTCAATTCGAAATGCTGGGAGCACACGTATATGCCGGATCCATCCTTACGGCCACAGAACGCGAGCCATTTTTTGCGTACCGCGGGTTCCTTCAGTAGCTGATGAAAACTCACTGCTCTATTTTGCTTCTTAGCGTCGACCTGCGAAATTTTGCAGGATTTTATGCAGCACTTGGTCATTTTTTCATTAAACAAGAGTTATCTAAATCAAAAACTCTTCCGTAATTGCAACCCAAACAACTCTTATGACGTCATTGATGCGAATCAGACCGCATTGCACGCACACCAGTCTGAAGATACTGATGTATTTGTAACAGCATCAAAATATCTCCGCACCTTATGTAAAGCTCATGGGCTAAAGCCGGGCTGCTTGACCGGTGATTGTTTGCCGTGACAGATCGTGAACGTTCCCAATAACTTTTTTACTCTTTTAAGGAGTTCCGCTAAATTAGGGTTACCATATCCCGCGGCACCAAAAAGAGTACATTGGGATCATTTATCCAAAAAGTCAGGAAAACGATAAAAAGTAGAACCCCGCTTATCCGAACTCCAGTTTTCTAAGCTCCCGCGTTATCCCAGTTATCAGGTTGACACAAGGTCCAAATATTTTTCGATCTTTGCGCCCGGAACATTTGCAAAAAGATGTGCAATAGAACCCCGCTTACTCGAGGTAGTTGGAGGAGGAACCAACTCGTATGAGTGAAACCACGGATTAAACGAAATACTGGTTTTGCTTTTCTATTAAATAGACGATTCTGGCAAGATTAGATTTTAAACTTGCCAAAAACTTCAATTTACTGTGCATATTTAGTGCTATCTGAGGTGGCACCGGGATATTTCAGTCTTATTAAATACTGGTAATGTCTTGGAGGTTATGTGACTTACATGACAAAAATAATTTTTTTTTCAAAATATTCTTGTGCTATAGAAACCTAAATTTTTTCCATATTGCTCTCTGTTTGCATAGTCAAGTGCGGTTATCGCACTCACTGTTTATAACGACTAAAAGTGTATGATTATTTAAAAAAATATTAAAATAATTTGTTGCAAGCTGTATTCCTTTCGTAGTTTTTTCATAAGATATGAAAAAACTTCATAAAATGGAATAAACACGTTGGTTTTTCTGATCAAATGTCTTTCAGCAAAAAAAGAGTGCATTTGGTAAAATTTCACAAAAAGAAGAGTACGCACATTTCTCGATCGGAAAAGAGTACATGTACTCTAAAAAGAGTACGTATGGTATCCCTACGCTAAATGAGTGTGCACAATCCCAGACATAGTGCAATTTGGGGCCTTATGAACAGCTTATCGTGGAAAAATCTATCGTGAAAAATAGAGATGCGAGATAGGTGTGTATCGATGAAACATCCAACAGTCGACCGATGAAGCTCGACTTGTACTCATACGCTCATTCCGTCACGTTCACTGTGGTGTAATTGGCTAAAGCGCCGTTGTACTGAAGCGGAGAGTGTGGGCTCAAACCCTGTCGGGTGAGCCGTTGTATCTTTTTCTAAAATTTTCCTTAAAATTTTTCATGATCCTCGAAAATTTGATGCAGAGTAAGTTATTCAGCTGGGTAATATTTTCTCGGACCAAGTAACTGTAATTATGCTAAGTTGCCATGGTCCGTGCGACACTAAAGTTTTACTGAACAATCTATACCTCAAGAGAACTGGTGCTCCGTAGATATTACCGAAATACGTCCACATTTATCGAATAAACTGTTAAGAGGTTTTCAATTCGACGTTTCTACCGCCGAAAGTTCTGTTAACTTCTACTGAATATTTTTTTACCGAGTTTTCGGTTATTTTAGCCAAAGAACTAAGTAAAATATTCAAAAAAAATCTGTTGAAGTTCGGCAAATAACAAGTCGGTGAAATTTTTTTTACCGAACTCGTCATTTTCCGGTTTCAGGCGTTCTTAAAAACCAGATGTTTGCATGGGGGTCTTTAATTTTATTTCATACTTCTCTCTCTTTTTACTCTGATTGTCCTCTTTGTTTTGCGCAAAATATTCATGCATAATTGGAAATTATGAGAAAATAAGAAACAAGGCAAATAGAAAAAGTCCAAACTGATTGTCCACCAGCTGTTTAGCAAATGTTTGTCAAATAATGAGGCTTTTTATGTACGGATCATGGACGTTGGGATCAATTTCACGTAGCGGACGTAACAAGGGGACATGACGTGCATGAGATACAAATAATAAACAGCATTCCTGTGTTTCTATGCTTCGTTTCCGTTTCCTCAAAATGTAGACAATGTTCTGTAACATTCGATGGCGCTTACAACGTTAATTTTCGTTAGTTCGTTTAGTTTTTTTTTTACATTTCTGCTGATTCTTATTACATAAATTGAAATATTTTTTTTCCTTTTCCTTTCAGATGGCAAACCAATGCTGCGTCTTGGTGACACCGGAGATTGGGTTGGCACATTTGAAGGTCACAAGGGAGCCGTTTGGGGCGTTGCACTGAACAACAAGGCAACCTTGGCAGCATCGGGCGCGGCCGATTTTACCGGTAAAATATGGAATGCTGTAACGGGCGAGGAAGTGCACAGTTTGCAGCATAATCACATTGTTAAAACGGTTGCTTTTGACAGCAACAGCCAGTGCTTGGTAACCGGAAGTAACGAAAAACTAGTCAGAGTGTTTGATCTTAACTCATCAGGGTCAGCCATCGAGTCTTACTCTGGTCATGCAGGTAACATCAAGCGTGCAATTTTCGCTCGTAATGACAAGTGCGTGATCAGCTGTGCCGATGACAAGACGATGCGTGTATGGGATCGTACAACTGGACAGGAAACAATGCGTGTCGAATTCACTGCTCATCCGAACAGTTTAGAGTTATCCCGAGATGGAAATATACTGACTGTAACATACGGCTCGAACGTTGCCTTCTTCGAAACAGAAACGTTGAAAAAGTTGAAGGAAATCACGGTGCCGACGAAGCTCAGCTCGGCCAGTTTGCATCCGGATAAGCAAATGTTTGTTTGTGGTGGTGAAGATTTCAAAATGTATAAGTTCGATTATATAACTGGAAATGAGATAGGTATACGTTGGAATGATATATGCAAAGCTGTAGTGTGAATAACGAATCCTTATATTTTTACAGAATCTTTCAAGGGACATTTTGGTCCAGTTCATGCCGTAAGCTTCAGCCCGGATGGAGAGTTATATGCTAGTGGTTCTGAAGACGGTACTTTGCGATTGTGGCAAACTACAGTGGGAAAAACCTATGGTCTATGGAAATGTACCGAACCGACTGATCTCAACAATTCGGTTAACTCCTCAGCCACTCGTGAGGTGACCGCAAACTGAGTTCCAATACTATAGGTGCCTAAATTATTGAAACATTCTTTAACCATTGGATTTCCTCTACGATGGAAAATGTTCGGTAAGTTATCTCGATTATTTCCATCCCCATTATGAAATTCAAAGTTCCAGAAAAAAGCGTTCATCCCGCCAACTATTACAGTGTAACCATGAACAAACAGATTCATCCCTCTAAAGCATCGTAATTATTATTTAATAAAAATGTAACAAGTAAGTAATTTATTGATTGCATCACTTACTGTATACAGTAAATCTGAAGCCTATTACTTGGTAGAATAAAAAAGAAACCACCTAGCTAACCTTTGAAACCGATCTCTAGAAGCTATTATATAATTCAGCCGCCTCATTTTATGTCATTCTGATCCTATTTAGGTAGCTTAGGGTGATATGATCAGTGATCAGCGACATAATATACTGCCCCTACTCGCATAACAGTCCCATATGAATTTTCGTCATTTTTCATCTAACCCGACAGTTCGTCATTTTGAACATAGGGCTTCAATATAAAACAATAAAAAAAGAGGTTTTGTTCTAGAAATTTTGAAAAAAATATCAACTCGTGTCTGTCCCATATGAAATATACCCGCATAACAGTCCCATATGTGAAATACCACGGATTTAGGTACTTTTCAATGTTTCTTTCGGCGAAATAGTCTTTGATTAAATGCTTTGAATCATTTAAAAAAGATTCAATTCACTTGATGTCGAATTATCCACACTAGTTTTCGAAGGCAGACCAGTAAGAAGGAAGAATGTCTTCCTCAGCGAAAAACGATCAGATGCAATCAAAAATCGTAAAAAGATTGAACTTACATTAAGAAATTCACGATATTTTACCAAAAGTATGTTTGTTTTTCTCATAACTGCATTTAGAAGTTCGAAAATGATCAAATTTTAGTCTTAGGAAGTAGCTTGGTGAGCAAAACATATTCTGTATGGGACTGTTATGCGAGTAGATTTGAAAAAGGTCTCAAATATGCTCGCATAACAGTCCCATAACGAATAAAAATGTTGCTCCCGACATTATCAATGGCCCAATTTCGAAAATTTCAGGTCTAACGATTTATTATGACAACCTAGAACACCTTTCATCAAACGATTTTCGTTTATACTGAACGTTGTGGTCACAATTCAAAAATATATTCCAAAACAGAAAAAGCCGATTTTCTCACTTGCTTGTTTTTGCATATGGGACTGTTATGAAAGTAGGGGCAGTATAGGGGGAAGGGAATTTCTGTTTTATTTTTCGATATCGAAGATTTCCTGAAAGCCTTCATTTTTTTTATTGGTGCAGTGGAAACCTTATCAATTTTCAGTTGATAGTACCAATCAGAATTATTTTTCATTCCTGTCTGATCTCAAATTCAATCATTTCATGTACCTTCAGCGACAATTCAAAATCAAACTGTCTCAAAAACATGTGAATCTTTAAGAGTTGTTTCTGTAGAAAAGTTATTCTGAAAAAATTGTTCTATGGAGGGCTTAATTATCTAACAAAATTAAAATATCCTAATTATACACAAACATCCTCCACTTCATGAACAGTGCAGTGCAAAATCGCAATTTAATTATTTTTATATCTGATTAATGACAACTTTTATAAAACTAAAAATAACGTTCCTAAATTGGTTCAGTTTTTTTTAAATTGAATTGCTTATTTACAAATTTACAAACAAAACAAATTTTCTATATTACACTTGGGTTTTCTCTCATTTATGGTCTTGATCAATATCGAAATTACAATGAAATAAGATTTCAGAAGTGCTGACAAATAGCTAGTTTGCAAAATACATAATCTTATCTGTTATTTTAAGGTGTACGTTATCATTAAAAGTTATTTGAAATTACAATAATAAATAAATTTACTACATCTGTAGTGGCTAAACCCATGTATAAGCTATGCGTTCTCAAGTGTTGAATATTTATTTTTATACTTGTTAACTTAACTCTGTGTTCGTCAAATGTTTTTATTTATATAGATAATTGAGAATCTGGGTATTAAGTTTCACGTCCTTGTTTTAAGTATTATATTTCTGTTGCAAAGTACAGAATATTCTAAAAAAATCAATTGTGTTCTTCAGAAAGTTGACGAATCAGACCAGTTAGTTTTGTAATCAAAAAAGTTGTTCAAAACATTCGTTTAAACGAAATGACAGAATATTTTAAATAACAGTTGAATTTTTAAATAATCGATTTCATTTTATTAAGTCAGCTTTTCTATTTTTATCTAGAAGAGTTTTCTTTTAATAAATCTTTCGCTTACTTTTTTTGTGCAGAAGTTTATTTCAAAGCAAAACAGAATTTATTGCAAAAATATATTTGTTGTGCACGAGACTTCTGTCCGATGAATTGTGGACAATATTTAATGCAATATAATTGAATGAGATACAAAAAAGTATTACTTTTGCAAAATCTAATCAGAATTTTCAAAGATATTTTTTTTTATTTCTCGAAAATATCAAAGTAAAACACTCTATTATTTTTTCAAATATGTTTACTTATGCATAAATGACAGGAGATACTGTAGGCTTTATTTTTTTAATTGTTTTAAATAGGAAGTAATTTAAAATCATTATTATTGAATTGGAGAAAAAATCCCTAGATTAATTATTGAAGTTTGGGAAGTTCCGCTACGAGAAGATTCAAACGTGTGTTCCTGTGGCCCAACCGAGCAGGTGTAATGTAGAAAAGTTGATGAGCACGTCATTCTGGCGAATTGCCTTCTGTTGTTGTAGGTGATTAAACCAACGCGACACATTAAGGTAGTGCTCCTTGTCCAGTGGTTGTAGATTATTCTGTAAAGAGTAGAGAAATAAAAAAAAGATCAGATGAAATTTGAATGATCTAACGCATACAGAAACATGGAATTCTAGCTTAAGTTGTGTTCTATACTACAATTGCTCAGCATAAAAAAAATACGCTAAACAAGTTATAACTTCAAACTTAGATGCAATTGTTCTTAAGATAGATACCTAGGTACATATAGGAAAAGTGAATGACATGAACTGATTCGATATGATTATTGATCTACATGTAGTTTATAATAATGTTTAAATAGCTTATTGGATATAAGTATACTGATATTTTATCAAGCCATATTCATATGCGAGAAAATGGTTAAAAACTATGTCCACAATTTGTTATTTATCTGTATCAATGATACCTTTGTATAACAGATATCCACATCATAAATGCCTTTGAAATTCAGAGCTTAGAGATTTACAGGCTGAGTTCATTAAAATTAGGAGTTCTTAAAGCTCACTATGCCAAAATTTGATGTGACCAAATAAATTTAACTAAATTGATTGATTGATTTTTTGATTAGAGATTTTAAACTTAAAAGTTCATTAATCTCTGACTAACCAAATTATAATTATACGTGCCAAAAAGATAATCTTACATGTTTCTCGTCAACCTGGTCAAACTCGAATTATTACTGCTATCTAAGAGATAAATCAAATGATACTTACCATGGTATCCTGAATGGCATAGAATACTACAACATCAGCAAGGCTCAGAGTGTGGTTGACTAGGTACGATCGCGATTCAAGGTATTTGTTCAGTTCCTAAAAGCACACAAACTCGTTATCAGAAGTGTTGTTAACACGTTATTGTTCATATCGCTCATACCTCCAGCAAAGTTTTGGCAACGTGTTTGTCTTTACCGGCAGGAGAAATAAATAACACGGAATAATCAATCCATTGGGCAACCTGGAGTTCCGTCTCTATGTCATTGAAGCTGTTTCGAATTATTTCATTTTTACTCTCCCGTGCAAGCGATTGGATAATCGAAGAAAATCCGGATATACTTTCACTTTTTTCAGGAATATAGCGTGTGATGATCTGATAAAAATAAAGCAAAGGTTAACATTTTTTCCCGATATGGTTATCAAACCTAGAATTGAATATATACCTTCTCTGAATTATATCCGATTTTCCCTGGTGCCACTTTCATGAAGTTGGCAGCTTTATTGACGTTCTCTACACTTGCCATGGTATTTTGTTGCGTAAAAAGGATTTGTAGTTAAAATATTGAATATTTGCAGTAGGTACTAATCGTTAAAATGCTGCTGGTTCGTCAATCAAATCGCGGTGTTTTGCACATGCTTATGTCAACTGCATGCGTGCTGTTTACTCAACCTGTATACACATCTCAGGTGGCGATGGAAATCCCGTGCTAAGTGTTAGTAAAAGTTTTTTTTTGTAAACATTGTAACCAAGACAATTCGTGACGTCAGTTGCATTTCCAAACAAACAACCAACAGCGAAAACTATAGAGAAAAAAATCATTGCCAACTGCTGTTTACGATTCTCGCCTAGGATACATAAACATCCTGGCAAGTGACGTAGGCTTTGTTTACCTTTTTACTTCTTGAATAACGAGTTCTGTATTAGTGTGCGTGTTTCTTCATCACCTTCTTTCCACCACATTGCTGTTTACTGTGTTGCACAAGGTTGCCAGGTGCACTGATTTGTTTGTGTTTAACAAATTTGGCGTCTCTATCAATTTTATGAAATTCCATCACAACGATCACTACATCTAAACAAGGTAATGATCAGTTCAATGAGCAGATCGGAATACCATAGTTTTTTTTTTATTAATTTTTAACTGGAATTTCATACCTGACAATGCATTCATTACGGATCGGAATTCTAACTTGGTACTCGCTATTTTTTATTTCTACCTTCTTGGCGATTAACGGGAGTTGGTTGGTACGTTTCTTTACCGAATTTTTGCTGTAACTTTTTATCGAGTAGATTGTACAAACTATCTACGCGGTTACATATTCCGATAATAACTCTATTTCGGAATCAGTTAAAAAGAAAAATAACAAAATATTGATAACACTATCGATACGTTTAGGGATCTTGATCGTATTTCGTGATCACTTTTTGTTTTTCTTAGCGTTGTTTATTTATTTGATTGAATATTTCGGGGTTTGGATGCTTAATTTATTAATTATTTTTACGGCCTTATCGATGAAAGTTATGTTCTTTCAATGTAAGAAAATTCCATTTTTTTAATTTTTGACGGACAGAATTCACGTTAGAAGAAATGAAGAGGTTTAACACCATGAGCCTTTAGAATTTTATTTAGAAACATTTCCATGTCCTTCTTCTTGATTCTTCCTGATTCCCTCCGCAAGTCTAAACTTGCGAAAACTTCCTATCCTTCCTATTCCTATTCAATGCTCAATTTAGAAACTTCGATCGAATTTTGATGGTTTGATAAAAAAGCCTGTTCATTTGTTTTTTTTTATTTTATTATATTTCATATTTATACACTCATACCTCGTTGAACGGCTTAGATACGTTCCACAAAACATGGCATAACGAATAACTGATTTTCTGATTTCACTGATTTCTTTTTCGCCGATAAGTAAGGAAAGGTTTGGCTTATAATAAAGTGGCACGTTGTTTCTATTTGTCCATCTCACCCAGTTCTTTGTAACAGCTTATAACTGGGTTGATTTCTTTGAGAGAGCGCTAAATTCGACGTCTGGATAGTTTTCAAGGATCATTTTCATAGGAACACGGCTAAAATAAGAACTTTAACAAATAAGGTGCAATTTATTTTTAAAGATTCGAAAAAGACTTTGTCGAAACCAATAAACCTCTTTGAGGAATGATATAAACCTTATGACGATTTCAAAGTGACTCCCAAATATCGATGTAAAATATGTCACAAATCGATCATTTCCCATCGATTTCATATGGTATGGTAGAAAATCAAAAGAAATAGAGAAAACCGTGTTTGAGCTGTAATTGTATTTAATTTTGTATCGTTATAGCGAAACATCTGAGGCCTTATATTAAATCCGTGCCATAATTGATGAAAATTTTAAGTTTCTGGAACCTACAGTTGCGTTCAAAAAATAATGAAATCGCGTGAAGCTGCGCACCCACTTCCAACTTTGACAAGCTGCCATTTCTCTCTCGGTTGATATTTTTTCAAAAAAATTTCACACTATCTAGTTCAACTATCCAACAAACACTCCACAAAATTTGAAGTCTTTACATTGACGGAAAACAAAGATACAGCTATTCCCGTAAAAAAGGGAAATTCGGAGCTGCTTCACTAAATTTGCTGTATCTTTGACAATTTTCATTGAAAAATCTTGAAATTTGGTCCAAAGATGTAAAAATGTTTTATCTAATACCAGGCCAAGTTTTGTCAAAATCAATGAACGTGATCAAAAATGGTGCCGGGTTGAAAATGAGGTTCATTATCGCCCAGTAGACGATTTCATTCTTTTTTGGACGGATGTTTATATGGAAAACAACGTTATCCATGTATTCTTGGTATTTTCTTTCACAAAACCAAAATTTATCACAAAGAATTTTATAAATTGATAGGAACTTTATTCTTGCTTTGTTAAGAAACAGAAATTACTTATAACTTTTTACTTTGATGATATTTTTTGATCAAATTTTCTGCGTAAAATACATCAATTATCACACTATCATGTCACAAAATTAGAGATTTCTAAAGTATGGTGTGGCCTGAGATACAGTAGTTATACGAAAATCGGACTTTTTGAACTTTTACCATTCAAACAGCAATATTTAAGAAACTACGCTATGCTCTTTATTGAAATTTTTCAGAGTGATGGTTGAAATATAAAATTCGCATGTCTGATGTTTTTGAAAAGATCTATTTTTTTTTTGTTTCGATTATAGTCGTTTTACCCCCGTTATGGTATTCGCGACTTTATCAACGTTACAGTTGGCGGATCGTTATTGAAAAACTTATCCGGTACAACTGTGTTCTTGGGCTTCTCTTGGGCTCGAACTCGCGGACATCTGCTCAGGAGACAACAGATTTGCCAACTGAGTTATATCACAAGCCCAAAAAAAAAACAAAAAAAAACTACTGATGGGATAAAAAGTTACATGAGGTACAATATTTCAGCCATGAATCTAAAAATGCAATTTCTATAGAATTTTGGACGAATATTAGGAAAATCATATTTTACGTTCAACAACCAGTAAATCTATTTCAGTCAAAAACTCAAAACAATATCGTGAGATTCTGATTTCAAAACACAAATAGATCATTTATTCTTTATTTCTTTTGACGACATTTTTTGTCTGATTTGTGGATGGAAAAGATTTTGTTCTCATGAATCGTCAATAGAAATCGCATTTTTAGGTTCATGCCTGAAATATTGTACCTCGCGTAACTTTCGATGTCATCGATAGAACTTTTCAAAAACTTCTGACGTGCTAACTTTATATTTCAACAATTACTCTGCAAAATTTCAATAAAAAGCATAGCGTAGTTTCTGAGATATTGCAGTTTGAATGGAAAAAGTCCAAAAAGTCCGATTTTTGTAGAATTTCTGTATCTCAAGCCACACATACTTTAGAAAGCTCTCACTTTGTGACATGATAGTGTGATAGTTGATCTATCTTACGCAGAAAATTTGATCAAAAAATATCATCAGAGTAAAAAGTAATAGAAGTTCAAAGTCGAAGTGGCTGTGCGCGCGCCTCCAATCTCTATACAGTTATGAACGGTACTGTATTTGTACAGGGTGAACCAGCACGTTTAATCAAATCAGATTCGATTATCCTTCAATTGATTTTTATGAACATTTTTTATTTCATTTTTATTATAGATGATATAAAAATCATAAAAAATATATATTTAGTTAAAGTCCCTTTACTTTTGAGTGGATAAGAAAAAAATAATGAATCATGCTTTATTGAAGACAACGTAAAAACAGAAATGAAAACATGAAAAAAAAATACGTTTCACGGATAATCGATTCTAAAACATTTATAATCTAGTTTCGACAATCGAGTCAACGGATAACCGAGTCCGACCTGGTTACCAATGAACTAAGTGGAATTTTTTTTGAGCATTTGATAGCTGATAGCGTTTTTTTTTCTTCGTCTTTGAATAATGTAAAATATATTATTATATAGCGGAATATTGTCTGAAAATCTTATTTCAGTTATGTCACACGGGTTCCAAAATTTAATTTTTGAGTAGAACGATTGAAACACAGAAGATACATCGGTTTGTCAGGCGTATTAACCCTCTTAGAACTTTAACGGATGAAAAATTTCTATATAACTAGAACAATTTTCCCCAGACCTTAGGACCGCGCCTGATCATGCCCCTTAGCAGATTGTGATTACAGAAAAAAAATCTCAGAATGGTACTTTACGAACAACGTCTACACAAGAGTTCCATCGAATTGAAAAATATTGGAACACCGTCGAAGTAACCAAACAGAATGGAATTAGTACTCTGAAAAGATTGCCCGAATAACTTGAAGACTTGTTGAGATCCGAAAAAAATGATGTCATCATTCAGCAAACGTTTTGAAGAAATTCTAATTAAAAAAACAACAAATATTTGAAGATATGTTTTATGCTAAACATCATCCATACAGTTTATTAGCCTCAGTTTTGTATTCATAGAGATGCGTTCCCTTAACATCGAATGCTCACAAGCGCTTAAATCGTTCAACCAACCCGAAAACATGCTGTTCAAAAATTTCCTACAACATTACTTGTGTCCTAAATCCCATTGGAAAGCGTTGTGTTACGTCTAGGTTGGGCGTTCATTTGCTTTGAATTCATATCCGAGTTCTGGCGTATTAGAAGAAGAACGTTGTGAAGTTTGTTAATAGTTATTTCCAGTCAATGCTATCCGAAATTATTGATTTGATAAGCAGATACAATAGATAAAAGTAACGGTACTGCATGCGAAAAAAAACCTGCCCAACATCACCATACATTTTGAGGCTGAACTTAAAATCGTTAAAAAGCTGATGTCAACTTCGTAAATCATATTTTCGTAGAGTTGTAGTATTTTTGATTCTGGAAATAAAATAGGAAGGTTCCGTACGACGTTTAATAAGCGCTTATTTAAAACCAAAAGTGAACGTATGATAAAACAAGACACCAAGCACTTTTTTTGTGAAATATTTAACAGCTCCATGCACAAATAAATGACCTCCATTACCGCGGAAGGCATGTATACAAAACTTGTTTTTATCATTTACTTATGATACGATAACAAGTTAGCTAGTCTAGAGATGTTCTTTTTTTCAAACGAAAACTGGAAAATGTTGGCAAGTGCAAGAATTTTCGTTTTCAAGTTTTAATTTGGACTGGACAATGTATTCTTTATTGTTTAGCCGAATTAATCGAAACTGAACATTATTTATTTACATAGTATTCCGTCTCACGACATAACTTGACGAACATAATTCCTAAAATTCACTCGGTTCATAGCAACCGTTCTCCAATTTCTCGGGCACCCCACGTTCGCCAGATCACGCTCCACTTGGTCTAACCACCTCGCTCGTTGCGCCCCCGCTCGTCTTGTTCCTACCGGATTCGTAGCGAACACCTGTTTTGCAGGACAGTCGTCCGGCATTCTCGCAACATGTCCAGCCCAGCGTATCCGGCCAGCTTTCACCACCTTCTGGATACTGGGTTCGCCGTAGAGTCGCGCGAGCTCGTGGTTCATCCTTCGCCTCCACACTCCGTTCTCCTGTACGCCGCCAAAGATGGTTCTTAACACTCGTCGCTCGAATACTCCGAGTGTACGCAGGTCCTCCTCGAGCAATATCCATGTCTCGTGCCCGTAGAGAACAACCGGTCTAATAAGCGTCATATACAGGTTACACTTCGTACGAGGGCAAAGTCTTCTCGACCGCAGTTGCTTGTGGAGTCCATAGTAGGCACGACTTCCGCTGATAATTCGCCTCCGGATCTCACGGCTGGTGTCATTGTCTGCGGTCACCAGTGAGCCGAGATAGACAAAGTCTTCGACTATCTCCAGCTCGTCGCCGTCGATCATGACCTTGTTATTACTGGACAAGCGGGTTCGGTCGGTCTCGGATCCGCAGGCCAGCATGTACTTCGTCTTGGACGTATTAATCATCAACCCAATCCTTCCTGCTTCGCGTTTCAGTTTGCGGTAGATCTCCTCCACCGCCGCAGATGATCTGCCGACTATATCAATGTCATCGGCAAAGCAGATAAGTTGACTGGATCTGTTGAAAATCGTGCCCCGCATTTCGCCCACCGCTCGTCGAATAACACCTTCTAGCGCCACGTTGAACATCATGCAGGATAGACCATCACCTTGTCGAAGCCCCCTGCGCGATTCGAATGAACTCGACAATTCACCCGAAATCCGCACACAGCACTGCGTTCCATCCATCGTCGCCTTGATCAGTCTGATTAGCTTCCCGGAAAAGCCGTTCTCGTCCATGATTTTCCATAGCTCGTTACGGTCGATCGTGTCGTATGCGGCTTTGAAGTCGATGAATAGATGATGCGTAGGGACTTGGTGTTCACGGCATTTTTGGAGGATTTGCCGTAATGTGAATATCTGGTCCGTCGTAGACCGTCCCTCCATGAAGCCGGCCTGATGACTTCCCACGAATCTGTTTGCTTGTGGCGTGAGGCGGCGGAGTAGGATTCGGGACAACACTTTGTAGGCGGCATTGAGGACAGTGATCGCTCGGTAGTTCTCACAGTCCAATTTGTCGCCCTTCTTGTAGATGGGGCATATTACCCCCTCCTTCCACTCCTCCGGTAGCTGTTCTATGTCCCAGATCCGGACTATCAACCGGTGTAGGCAGTCGGCCAACCTGTCCGGGCCCATTTTGATGAGTTCAGCTGCGATGCCATCCTTCCCAGCCGACTTGTTTCTATTCAGCTGGCGAATGGCTTCCTTAACTTCACTCATCGTTGGGAGTGGCTCCTCTTCGTCGTTGGCTACGCCGGCGATGTACCTTCCCCCACCGTCTTGATCTCCTGCATGTGCGCCGTTCAGGTGTTCATCGAAGTGCTGCTTCCACCTTTTGATCACCTCACGATTGTCCGTCAGGATACCCCCGTCCTTATCCCGGCACATTTCGGCTTGCGGCACGAAGCCTTTGCGGGATGCGTTGAGTTTCTGATAGAACTTTCGTGTTTCTTGGGAACGATGCAGCTGCTCCAGCTCCTCGAGCTCCTCCTCCTCCAGGCGGCGCTTTTTCTCCTGGAAAAGTCGGACTCGCTGCCTCTTCCGCTGTCGGTGATTTTCCACATTTCGACGGGTGCCTCTTTGCACTACTGCCGCCCGCGCGGCATTCTCTTCGTCCATCACCCTCCTACACTCCTCGTCGAACCAGTCGTTCCGTCGAGATCGCTCCACATAACCGATGACGTTCTCCGCAGCACTGTTGATGGCTGTTTTGATGGTATCCCAACAGTCCTCGAGAGGGGCTTCGTCAAGCTCGCCCTCTGCCGGCAGCGCTGCTTCGACCGATTGCGCGTAGTCTGCCGCGACCTCAGGTTGCTTCAGTCGCGCGATGTTTAACCGAGGCGGGCGCCGGTTTCGCTTGTTGTTCACTACGGAGAGTTTTGGGCGCATCTTCACCATCACCAGATAATGGTCCGACTCGATGTTGGCGCCCCGACAGGATCTGACGTCGATGATGTCCGAAAAGTGCCGGCTGTCGATCAAAACGTGGTCGATCTGTGATTGAGTTTGGTACGGTGATCTCCAGGTGTACTTGTGTGGGAGGCGGTGCTGAAAAAAGGTACTACGTACGGCCATTCGTTTGGAGGCGGCGAAATCAATGAGTCTGAGGCCGTTTTCGTTGGTCAGCTGGTGCGCGCTGAACCTTCCAATTGTCGGTTTAAATTCCTCCTCCTGGCCGAGCTGAGCATTGAAATCCCCGATGACGATCTTGATATCATGTTTTGGGCAACGGTCGTATTCACGCTCCAGCTGCGCGTAGAATTCGTCTTTGTCGTCACCGGTACTTCCGAGGTGAGGGCTGTGCACGTTGATGATGCTGATGTTGAAGAACCGGCCCTTGATTCTCAACCGGCACATTCGTGAGTTGATCGGCCACCACCCGATCACGCGCTTTTGCATCTTTCCCATCACTATAAAAGCTGTTCCAAGCTCGTGTGTGTTGCCGCAGCTCTGGTAGATGGCACGACCATCTGGATACGTTCGTACCGTGGAGCCCTTCCAGCATACCTCCTGCAGCGCTACGATGTCGAATTTGCGGCTCTTCAATTCGTTGGAGAGCACGTGGGTACTGCCCACAAAATTTAGAGATCGGCAGTTCCATGTTCCAAGTTTCCAATCGCTAGTCCCTTTTCGTCGCGTGGGTCTTTGCCGATTTCCATCCGAAATTTGTTGTTCGTTATTCGTTGCTTATGTTTTTTAGTAGTCACAGGCTCGCAAGGCCCGCAGCTAACCCCACTATCTCGCAGGAGGACCGTCGTGATGTTGCTGTTTTGGGTCCCGAACACCACCAGGACGTTGTTGCACTCCGCACGCCGCCCCTAACATGGAGAACAGACGCGTACGAAGCCCCCTAACTCATTCTGCATGCGACCAAAGCATCCACCGGGGTTGGGTACCCGATCTCCGCTAAGGTTGCTCGCACCCCAGCTAGTACCACGGGGAGGTAGAGAATCGGAGTTGCAGACAAGAGGTGATATGACCACTACCCGAAGGTTGGGTGTATGGGGTCTCGAGTTGCACATTGTCTACTTCACTAGCCAAACTGAAACTGAACATAAATTTACCATAAAAGCATTTTTTTGCAAAAAAAAAGTTTTGATCACGAAAATGAGTTATTCAAAAGGATCGTTCTTCGAATTTATTTTACGATATTTTATTCAAAATCAAAAACAAATCATACTAATATTTACACTCAACAAACGTTGAATGAGACCTGTGTTACCAAATAATAAAAATGATAATAATAAACCTAGATTGGGCTTATTCTGCAACTCAAGTGATGTGACTCACGAAATTTTACTTTTTCGTCCCGACTCCAGAAAATGTTCCAGGGAAGAAATTTCAGTATCGATGAACTATGAAGACTAATAGCAGCTCATCTGAACGAAAATTTCAAGACTAACAAAACTATATAAAATTTTCTAAGTCTCGTCACTTGAATCGCAGAATAGACCCATTGTTACTGTGATTGAAGCTTTGCCTTTGTTTCAATTAAAATTAAGAATAAAATGTCACCGATTACCGGAGAGAAATGCAACGACAAATATTTATATGTAATATTCGTTAGCAACAAATACACTATTGATTTGAAATTGGAATATCCTCGGCAACAATGGTTAGTTTGTGCTGTGTTGTTCTGATGATAAGTGCAATTTTAATCATGAAATAGATGTTTCATTTATTTACACATGTGAATTTTTGCAAGTGTTGAGAAATATTTACACAATACCAGTAGTGTAACGTGTTTGGGAAAAGAAACAATAACCGATTTTTTTGCTAATCATCGTTTTGTTATATTTGGCGCTAGAAATTTATATTTTTAACACAATTCGATAATGTACAACATCTAAAACAAACAACTAATATTTTTCGTACACTTTTTAACCTAATCCTTTAAAGCACAGTGTAAAAGCTTAACTAAAAAGCTTGTCAATTAGAGGGAAAGGGCGTGTTTGTTCTGTGATGTGTAACGGAAAGCATTTTGCAACTCGTGATAAATCATATCCAACAAAACAAAAGGGAGGAAAAAGCTCCATTATATAACGATTGGTTTCACCTTCTTTGGTTTTACCTGATTGGACCAGTCTCCTGTAGGAACGGTAGCCTTGTAGAATCGAGAGCTCGTCTTGTTGTAGATGGGCAACAGTTCATTAGCCTCATCAGACAGTGCCTGTGGGATAGAAGCATATTTTACAGCTCTCAGGTGTCATTCAGATATCAATGTTAATATACCTTCAAATATATCACAGCATCTGACCCATAACCTTCGCATGAAAATAAAACAAGATCTCCGTGGAAATAACGAGCATAGAGCCTTGATATTGGTAATCCATAGCCGTAACCTGTAAAATATAGATAGAAGAAAATAAAACAAATTTAAGGCTTTAAATGCTCCTCCGAGCCATGTTTCGTCACTCTTCTTAGTTCTTTAGGAGTGTCGATTTTTTACTATTTATTTTTTTGAGGAAAAGCATATTTTTTTGTCTTAAAAACGGTTTGTTTCTTCTACACAATAAAGAAGTGTTTGTTGGCTTCGAAAGGTATTATGCAAATTGCGAAAAAATCAGTCAATATATTTTTAATGAATTATTTTGTAAAAAGTATAAAAATTTACACCAATTGCGATTTGTTTTTGTGTTTTTGATAAGATAAATTGTCTTTCTGTGATTTCAACCGAACAATTTTTGACGGTTTCCTGTGACGCTATATCTATGATTTTCATTAACACGTCATGTCAAACAAAAACTAATTGCATTAGAAAAAAATCATTGGATATTACCTAACTCATGACATTTTCACGAATAAGTTTTAATAAAACCAAGTTAAACATTGACATTAAAATTTATAATTTAAAAAATGCGAGAATAATAACGGAATTCTAACGAAGATTTTATGATGGAAATTTACTCATAATTCTGTGTAATTAAAGATTTTCCTTTGATTTCCGCAACCTTGGTTAGCACATGTCTTGGTAATATTATCACATAGGACGGTCAAACAATGCTTTTAGAACATAGTTGAATTGAGAAACTTCATGCTTTGGAAACTACAGACCCCTCATGAACTCAAAGCATGTCTCCAATCCCCAAAGAAAATATGAAAAATACTCTAAAGTGACCACTGCCCTAGCTGTCCCTTCAATGTACTTTTCATAGGAGATATTATAGTAGTTGATGAATGGTCTGTAGATTCTAAAGCATGAAGTTTTTCAACTCAACGATGTTCCAAAGCGTTGCATAACCATCCTATAATATGACCTGCAACTTTTCATTAAAAAGAACAGGGTTAGCCACATGATAACTACTTACAACACGACATGGAACCCAAGAAAAATCGCTCATTTTGTACGATAGTAACTATTGAGATCCACCCTTCAACGCTTCAAAGTATGTACCTCCAAATCGTCGAAGCTCAACCCACGGCGGGTCAAAATTCCTAAAAATACAAGAAAATTTGGGAACAACATTTGACTGTAAAAAAAAACAGTCTAAACTTTATCAATTTTCTAACAGCTCTGGTTAAGATGGTGGAAATTAAAATGGTGCAAAAAATGGTCAATTCTAGTGTGAACGCTCAAAGAATCGATCGTACTTTTTTGCCAAAAATTTAACACTTTGTGGCATTCTTCTTTGAATCGATCGTATTCGCGAAACAAACACCTTAAATTTTTTAATTATCAAATCATTTACATTTCAAAGAAAAACTCAATTTCCAAACGTTTGCTACACCCATAGAAGAGGTTGCAAAAATCCAATGCCTATTTAGCACATCTCTGTGCCGATAATGCGCTGAAATGTGCACTGTGCCGAAGATGATATGTTTGAAAAACCGTAACTGGCATAAGGACTCGGCTCCCAACTAAAATGATGCATGACCACTACATTCAAGCAAAACAAGAAAAACATTTTATGGGATTTCGTTCCTATTGGATAATTCATCCCAGAAACAAGAAAATAAAAATATATACCATAGCGCCCCGTAGGGAGAATCGAACTCAATTCACTAACCAAATGGTCTTGCCAGACCGACATCTTAACCAGTGTACTATTTGAGCTTCATGCAGGAAGAGGGATATTTGTCATAGGCATTCTGCCGCCGATCAATCACAAAAGAAACGCACGACAGTGGCTTCCCGGCGTTTGGCCTCCTTTCAAGGTATTCATTTGTCTTTCGATGGAAACGGGAAAGGGAACGGGAGTGGAGGAAACGGGAAACCCATTGAATGAGAACTGTGCTTTGCTTACTGCCTGCTATTACATACACACGCTACATATACACAGCTGCTAAAGCCGGGCAGCTTGGCCGGTGTGGTTGTTTGCCGGTGAATTGAAGGAATATATTCTTGTTGCTTTTGCTACATACACACGCACAGCTTAGCCGTGGTTGTTTGCCGGCGAATTGAATTGAAGGAATGTTTTTTTTGTTGTTGCTTTTACTGCATACACACGCACAGCTCGGCCGTGGTTGTTTGCCAGTGGATTGAAGGGATTGAATTAGAAGGATGTTTTTGTTGTTGCTTTTGCTACATTCACACGCACAGTGCTCGGTTCGCTGGCTGCCTGGTGTTGGCCGGTATTTATTTCCATCCTTCTTCGTCTTGTGATGCGATAGGGAGGGACGTGAAAGCGTTTTTATTTTGTTTCTTTCAGACATACGCAATTCGGTTAACTTGGGAGATTAATGCCGGTGGGAGCAAATCGAATCAGCACCGATCGCGTTATCTTCTTGTACCAATGACGCTATGTAATTGACTACACGCCATTGGCACAGAGGCTGAATTTTGGGTGTATTATTTTGTTTTTTTTTCTGATCCCTCCAGTCTAGAATCATAACAGTGTCGAAAAATCCTTGGAAGTCAAGGCCGGATTGAGGGGAGAGGGGGCAATGGGTGGCAATTGCCTCGGTCCACCGGTGTACACAGCAAAAAATTTCTAAAAGGACACGGAATCTAAAACACGAGTGATCTATTTTTTATTGAGTGTAATTACAAAAAGATGTAATTTTAAACTTCTTTCGATGTAATATTAGTCTATTTTCCAAAATTGAATAGAAATAAACTGTTTTGATTTAATTTTACACTGCATCATGCAAAAATCAACCGGTCAATGAAATTTATATCACAAACAGTGTAAAATTATATCTGTTTGGTTTAAAATTGAATGCAAGTATTTAAATTGTGCCTTTTTATATTTCAAGTAAGTTTGCGCATCGGGCACAAAGTAAACAAGTCGGAAAATTATTCGGAAACGAGTCATTCAAAGGCATAGCTACAGGAGCACTTTAAGAGTCTTTAAAGTAGTAAGTTTATGAGACGTGAAATAAAGAATATGGTTGAAACTGATAAGTTTTCTCTCCATTACAGCAAGGTTAGATTTTTCGCAGCGGCTGATATCCGGCCAGTGATTATCCGGAGAAACTTTTGTCAGAACAATTCGAGTGTGCTGACCGAAAAATTATGATTTCCGGAACCATTCGAGGATGCTGATCATGCTGATTCGAAAAACGTCCCCGTGCTGGGAATCATCGGATGCAACAACAATATCAGCCTGACGTTTTCCGAATGTTTTTTTTATGTTCAGTTTCGGAAATAAATGTGAATTAAAAATGATACATGCGGCGTATTTATTCAAGACAAAAGCAAAAACCATAATATTTAGAAAAAATATCAATATTTACGATAATAAATTTTAAAATTTACATCCCTGTGTATTTTTACACGACGGCTTTTGTGATCCAATCTCGTGCATTGATTTCGATCTAAATTTACACGCCTCAAAAATTACATCCTCGAAAAAAATACACCGTGATAGAATTTTACATCAAAATCGATGTTCCGTTTTCGTGCATCGTTTTCGATCTAAATTTACACGAATTTTTCTTGCTGTGTAGGGTGCAACTCACCGCCCCCCCAGGGGAATTATTTTATAAATTGCTTAAAACAAAAAACTAGAAAACCAAAGATCTCGCGTGCGCTTTCATAACGTCGTATGAACAAAATGTATAGGTACACAAAGTTTAATTATAAAAAAAACATACAGAAACAAACATTAACTAGCTGCTTCGTTTAGAATATTTGTTTTCTGGAAAACGTATTCTAGATGTGAAACACAAATTTAAAGTTGTTTTCCACATCACATCACACATCAACTAGACACGGATAGAGTAGGGATGAATCATTCCAGATGATGAAAATCCTGTGCAAAATAAAAAAAAATCCTTAAGATGTTTCATACGACGTAAGGAAAGCGCACGCAAGAAACATAAAATGAAATTAAAAAAAAAATCATTAGTAAATGTTAAATATAACAGTTTAAGGGACCCTTTTCGAATCTGTGATTTTTTACCCGTTAATATAATTAAAGAGGGGGCCTAAGACTCTTTGAATGTGTTTTTTGGAAGTTTGACTTCGATCTTATTTTAATTTAACCCTCGACTGTACAATAAAACATTTTGAACTATTTTGAAGCAGTAAAATAGCATTTAAAATAATGATAAAATGAATGATAATAATGAAAAATTCATTTATTCAATTGTTATTCATTTCTTCAACTATTTGAACAATTGAAACTGTTTAAATAAACATTTTCTTAATAAGACAAAATCACACATTTTTTTTTACTATAATGTTTTCATTATTCATAGTTAACATCTTTCAAAGATTATTCATTTTCAACGAAGCATCATACTTCCAAAAATAAATTCAGCCATCTACCTAATAAATTGTTTGGTACTGAATTTTTTGCAGAGCTCATATTTTTCATTTAAGATTTTGTATTGATTTTCTGAATTGTGAACTGATCCTTTTGATTCTTATATTAAACTTTTACTTTTGAGTTAAGATTTTCAACGGATTTTTATCTAGACCTATAAAATTGATAATGAACACACACATATTAGGATCTCAGTGAAACTTCATGTTCCTTTGAAGAGATCTAAATTCTACTTAGGGCTAAAGCGTACATCTTTCAAGGGTTTAATGGCTAGCATCTAACTGGCTAACGCTAACACCACCAGCCCACAGAAAGAGTACTACTTGTACTTGCAGTAGCAAATAAAATTTAATTCTAAGACGGTGTAGAATTTAAAAAAAAATGTAAGGGTCCCCTCGAGAAAAATTGTCAACCCCGAAAGCTGACCCTGAGAGAAGCGAATTCATGTCAAGGTGGAATGGGTCTCTTTTCTCCGAAGATTTTTTTTTCTTTGCCGTCAAATAACAGCAAAACAATTCACCATATTTAGAGTTAAGGAATTTAAAAAAATATATAGGTAGTTTCTGATATTTGGATTTTTCTCTGTGTTTCAATCTCAGTAAAAGGGGTAAGAACTAAGTAGAGATTGAATTGGCTACAGAGATTAAAATCAGGACTTGTTTGAAATTTGGGATTGTAGATAGGCTAAACATACCTGCTAACGGTACCAGCGGTAGATCGGACTTGGACTTTGGCGGTTGTGGAGCAGTGCTGTACATGTATTTGAACAGTTGGTCGACCTGGGATCGCGGAATACCTCCACCGTGATCTGACATTTTGACACAGATATCCTCCTTTCCTTTCACGATGGTCACCTTGATGGGTGGAATGTCGCTACAATCGGCTCCATGGTACTCCATGACGGCACGCATCGAGTTTTTAAACAGCTCAAACAACATGTGATACAGGTGTGATGGAACGTATACAATTTTGATGGGCTTTCCTTTTTCCTGATCTTTATAAAAATAAAAAAAAATCAATACACGCAAGTAAAAACAATGCATGGTATCCTTACCATTATGCTCGATCACTTCCAGTTCGGGACTGGCTAGATAATATTGGTCGCAAAGAAATCGAGCATTTTCATAGGCATCACGTACTACCATATGTGGATCACATAACGGATCAATGCATCCCACGTGTCGCCCGGATTGCGGAATCTCTCCAAACAGAATGGCTAAAAAAAGTGTACTATGAATTGCTTTTCTGTGACGAGAAAAAAAACATTTTCGAAAACTTACTGTGCTGGTTGATTAGCATCCGGATGCTAATACGAGACATGTACAATCTGTCTAAAAAATATTGCATTGATATTTCAGTTGATGGTTCGATGAGACCGTTGCGGGATTCCTTGAGTTCCAAAATACCTTGCGCCATAGTTTGAACAACATCTGAATGCCGGTCTCGAATTTTTATAAGTGATTTACAGAATCTAAAGTCGATAAAAATAATTTCAAAAATAAACATATGAGGTTAGCAATTGAAGGGATTTGAAATTAATGTTCAATGGGGTAGTTACTTTTCCAGGTTCTCATTGGAAGGGTCAATTTTCTCAAATGCAAGTACTTCTTCGAAACTTTTCACGTACCATGCACTGACTAGACCTACTGATGGCATTCGAAGCAAACCCTCTGGTAGCAGGGTTATTTCTTTCATAATATTAGCCAGTCGTACAGGTAATTCCTTCCGAAGAAATATGAACGATTTGGTAGGGCACGCATTAAGGCCTGAAAAAGTTGAAAAAAAAAATATAATCAATACTTTTTGTGAATAGTAGATGTGTTGTCCAAGGCCGTCAGAGTGCGTGCTTTTCATTGTATGTTGCAGGGGCGGTCCTAGAGTTGGCTCTTGGGGGGGGTGATTTTCTAAAATCAGTCAATAAGAAGAATCGTAAATATCTGGCGGAAAAACGTGTATTTTGAGAAACATAGTGGTGAATGAAGGAGGGGGGGGGGGGGGGGGGGACTTGTTTGCAGTTGCAAATAAGTCTTTTATTTAGTAGGTTTATATACTTGTAGGTTTGTAATTTGAAAAAATTGAAATTTAAGAAAAATAGTGAAAACTTTTAACAAATTGCCTCATTATACTTATTTTGAAATCTTTTTATTAAACAATCTGCGCCAAAAAGTGTTGATAAAAAGATAATTTTCGTAATTTTACATTTGGAACTTGAAAAAATATAACTTTAAGAATAATTAAAAAAAATTTCCGATATAAATGTTATTTCACAAATGAAAATTAAACACAAATTGTCTTTGAAGAAAATTAAAAAAAAAATCACAATTATTTGAGAAAAGTGTTTGTTAATAATTGGTATGAATTAAAAACTGAATATTTAATTATTTTTCTGAAGTATTTGGCTGAATCGTTGTTCGAAAGTATCAAATTATTATTAATTCTTGTTCAAATTCTTCAATTTTTAATTATAAATTTAATTCTAAATTAAGATCTTCATAATCATATTCTTAGGTATAAAGCTTTTGAAACTTCATTTTCATTTGTTTTTCTCTTGAGTTTCAAGCTCTCATACTAGTGTAGTAGATATGTTATGGGTTTTGTTGAAACTGAATCCAAAGAAAAAGTAACTAATCTGCAACGAACTATTCATGAAAAAAGTGATAAGTAGATTTTTCTTCATGCTCTCAATATTTTTAAACTTTTTTTATGACGTTTGAATTAAATAAAAACATATTGAATAAAGAGTCAATTTCTGAAAGTTTAAACTATTTCAAAATTTCAGTGAAAATTCATATTCAATTGCAATTGAAATAACCAAACTTTCAGATTCAGAGTGGATTTTATAACCTTAAAAATTAAGCTGGATTTCTACCTCAAATTTTAGATATTATTGTGTAGATGAACTAAAAACAGTATCTTCGATATAATTAGTGTAAATCCTGAAATCCAGCCTTGTTGGTCAAAAATTAGAAAAATGTCTTTCAAATATTCAACTTGAGCGATTGTCTTGTTTCCGAGAAAATAGTCGGGGATTACGGATTAGTTTTATCTCACCTGGTAAAAATTTAAACATAGGCAAGTTTTTAGAGCCTATGTTTTATAAATTGGTTCTGGAAATAAATTTCTGAACTCGATTTTAGCTTTCATTCATCACCTTTAGTTTCAGAAGTAGTATTTTCAGTATTTTTCAAAAATTGAATAGATATCATTAGAGATGTACCGAATAGTGCGAACGGCCGAATACCAACTATTGGCCCTTTTCAAGTATTCGGTGAAACGAATATTCTGAAAATGAAAAATCGTCAATAAGCTTAAAATGTGTTCATAAGTGCCGTCTGCATCACCGAATATTCTGCAAAAAAATACCATTGTGTGTAATATTTTAAAAGTGATGATAGAATTTCAAAGCAAAAGTGCTATTCAAAGCAGGTGAAAAACACTATTTTTTTGTGCTTTGTATAGAATCTGAAGCATAACTGATATCAGGTTTCAACCAATAATCTAAGTTTCACATTTTTAATGTAATTTTAAATAACCATAAAATCCCCATAAGTAATTGAAATTTATTTTTATACTTTTAATCATAATTTGGTCTCAGAACAACTTTATCGAAACCATTTCTTACTTAATTAACTTAATTTTGAAAGATTTAAATTAAATAATTCATTTTTTTTATAAAAAACTATTGATCATTATTCAAATTGTTTAATTGTGATAACGGCTAAAATTGAATGAGCCAAAGGGGTATAAAAGCATAAAAGCTAATGGAAGACGTAAAATATCACAGTAAATAAAAAATGGAAAGAAAAAAAAATGATTTACTTAAAATAAACTTTAAATTTGATGTGTTTGCCCATTTTCCATATATTTATCTTAAATTTTAATTTCTTTTTCAAACTTCAAAGTATGTAGATTGAAATTCTAAATATCAGAAAATAGTTTAAGTTATGAAGAATGATTTTATATCAATAAATAAAAATCGATCATTTTTGCTACGTCGAGGCGAATACAATCCAAGCTCATTTTTTTCAAAAAAAGTTCCAAAATAAGAATTTATTTTTTAAAATAATCTTCTGAAAATTAAATGTTTCATTTTAATTAAAATTGTCTAGACAGTTTCGGTATCTTCAATCCGGAAAACAATATGAGGTTTTGAGAATCTCAAATTGAGATGCATTCTGTAAATCGGAGATAGCAATGAAAATTAAACCAAGAAATGGAAATGTAGTATTAGGAAATGTAGATGTAGGCAATAAAAATCGAATCTGTCCAGGTGGACATCTTTGGGAGGGGGTAGGGATTGTCAAATGTCCACACTTTTGCACGGAGAGAGAGAAGAGGGTAAAAATCTCATTTTTCTGTCCACGTGATATCTGGACGGCCACAAAACTAATTTTAACCTTTAAGTGCTCAAGTCTGTTTTACTTCTAAAAAGGATCGAGATATGTTGATCCATCAAACATGGAGCAAACCGATCTGCAATAACTCGTAAGATAATAAAGTTATGGTGGAAACAAGTTTGCTGGCATTTATTGAATAAACTGGCTATTTGGTGAACATAATCAAAAAATGATTAAATTATGGCTAAAATTTTAACGAAGGTAGTCTGAAAAAAACATTTTCACTAAATATCCAAAAGCGAAAACAACTCATGAGCTTTAAATATAACTTATCAGATTAGCGATACGTTGTTTGATGACAGAGACCCGCACGAAAATAAATTGAATATTTTGCATGATCCCAAACTTATTGAGGGGTAAGCCCAAGCTTTTGATCGATAACTCAAGTAGCTATTTTATTCGTTTGAAGCACTATGTAAATTTTGAGCACAAAATTTAAAAACATGTATTTTTACATTTATGAAAAAAGAATCAAATGCATTTCCCTACCCTGAACTGATCGGGTTGAAATATAAAGTGCGATTTTTTGGAAATTTTCCAACGTTAAGCCAAGTTCAAGTCATATTAAGTAAACATATACATTTTGCCAAAACATACGAAAAAGGTTTTGATCATCGACTTAAGAATGAGATCAAAAGATATGCAATATGTCATAAGATGACTGAGATATGACCAAACAAATTTTCTTGTTTTTGAGGGGGTGATCCCAAACTTATGGCCGGTAGCGTATATGGTCAGCAAATTCTTATTCAACGCTGTAAGTACCTCAGCAAAAGTTATTTGATGTAATTCGTTCCAGAGAATTGCAAGTTACAGCTGTTTTAGTTTGGCGGACCGACTTTTCTTTTCAATTTTAAGCTATTAAGTGATTAATAAATTCATTTAATGTACAAACAACCCCACGGAGTGGAAAAAATTGAGAATTCGAAAGTACACCTACTATGAAAAGTGCTTAGTTTTTATATCTAATTCAGCGTTTGCGAGTATTTCGTAACGGTTTTTTGCCGCTTGGGGGGGGGGGGGTGATCACCCCGATCACCCCCCTCATAGGACCGCGCCTGATAACTTGTACTCAAGAGATTAGCTCATAAACCGATTCCAACAAGTTTGATGCGAAATACCAAAGAAAAATGGGAGAGGGATCTGATACGACTGTGATTGTTGGGTAAAGCGAAACATCCTAATCTTATCTGTAATGATGTTTTTCTCTGATTTTTTCAATGTATTTATTTCAATTGGTGTATGATGATAATTCGGATGGGAAAGTATGGCTATCTCTAGTCTTGACCTATTTATGTTTGAATACCGTTGGGTATGTTTGTCAACCCAATAATACTACGCAATTGAATACCTGGAAAAAATCCAGAGAAGGAAATATTAAAAAAAAGTTATTATTTTCGTTTCAAATGTTAAGTCTCTTAAAAAATATACATTAATTGAAATGCATAAATCAATTATCATAAATTGGTATACAAAATACTTAAAGAGTACTGTGAGGTTCTAAAATGACATTCTTCATTCTTCAATAAGATTCTAGTTTTAAATTTTAATGCAATTTTTACATATTCAATGTTTCAATGGTTTCTATTTTCTTATTCTTTTTTTGAAATCCCTAACTTTGAGCAAAATTTTAAACTGAAAATACTCTCCGTGTCGTAAGATTTGGTATATAAAAAAAACTTTGAATTGAAAAATAAGTAAATGGTTGTATGGGTATTAATGATAAAATTGAACAACATTCCAGATACATGTAATTGAAATTGCTTGAAACAGCTTGTAGCGACGATGTAGCGAAAAATATTTGATTGCCATTTTCGAGTTTTCGACTTTACGGCGTAGAAATTGAAACCTAGCAGACATAAGGACGTTTTTTTTTAGCTTTTTTTTTATATTAAAGATTTACTGTACAAAAATTTACAATATTTATTTAGAAACTTTGTAGAATATTGTAAATGTTTTACTTATGCTTTAAAAAATAAAAAAAAATCTTTTCTCTTCGAAAATTGTGTAGACTTTGCGTTATTTTACCGAACGAGGAAGAATGAACAAAACTTATTTTTAATTCAAAATGTCTTACAGACTACGAGAAAGTTGATAATTGTGTTTAAACCTTCAGATAAAATATTTTACGATACAATATACTGAATTTAAAACATGAATCTCAGGAAAAAAAGATTTCATTTGCTGTTCGCAAAATATCCGTTTCAGGAAAATTTGACCTGTTCTTTGTTCGCGTTCTCCAGGCCGCAAATGCTGGCCTATTTTTGTGATATTAGATACATTGCGTAGGTAATTGACTCTAGTTTTTCAATATTTTTAAATTAAGTTGATATGTTTTACCGAGTTATCTGTTGTTGAATCCGAAAGAAAAAAGTCACGAAAAACAATTTTATTTTTAAATTATTTATAACTTATAGCTTATGAAATGTCAAGAATAAATCAATCTGACGATGTTTAAGTTTTTTAGGGTTCGCATTCTTGACCGCTATCCCGGATTTTCCGGTAGAAAAAAATTGTACTTAGAAAAAATGACATCCAATTAAGGTTTTGCATCGCTTTATCTTATTTTGTTGAGACGAATCTCAACACTCCTCCTCAACACACGCTGATGTGGCTACTCCTCCTCGACACACACCGAACGTTATCGCCTTCAGCACGACTAGGTTTCGCTCGACGACCTTCCACCGGTTTCGCCCGACGACCATTTCCTGACTCACTCGACGACAACTTGCCTTCGGTTCGCTCGACGACAACCTCCCGTCGGCTTGACGCTCCTTGCAGTCCGTAGCCCGTTCTCAAGACTTTTCGCCTTCCCAGCGGCCTGACGACCCTCTTCGAATTCCCGGCTCGACCACCTCCAACGGATTCCAGGTTCGACACCTCCGCACGGATTCCCGGTTCGACTGCCTTCCAATTGGATACCAGGCTAAACCACCTTCCAATTGGATCCCTGGCTCGACACCTCCGAACGGATTCCCGGTTCGACGCCTCCGCATGGATTCCCGGATCGAAGCCACCACATGGATTTCCGGCTTGGTTTCCCGTTTCGACGCCACCGAAAGGGTTCCCAGGTCGATCACCTCCGAACGGATTCCAGGCACGACCACCTTCCATCGGATTCCAGGCATATCACCTTCAAATGGATTCCCGGCTCGACGCCTCCGAACGGTTCCAGGCTCGACGCACTTCCAATCGATTTCCAGGCTCGACTCACTACCAAACGGTCCAGTTCCGTCTCGACGCTCCTCCTGATACCTGACGCCTCCCAGTGGCTCCAGCCCAACGACCTCCACTTGGCGTTCCGGTCCGACGCCCTTCCATGGCACCGGCTTGACGACCTCCCGTGCTTCTCGGCTCGTAAGTCCTCCAGAGGTTCCAGATCCGACGATCACCACCTGGCTTCCAACTTGACGACCTTCCACGGTTCGGGCCCGCCAACCTTCCATGGCTTCCGGCACGACGACCCACAAGTAATTGCGGTCCGCTTCCAATGGCCAAACGACCTTCCAAAGCACCTGTCCGACGACCTCCCTCCCGTGTCTCTTGGCTTGTCGACCTCCAGCTGGCTTCCCGGTCCGACGACCCACCAGGCTCCTGGTCCGACAACCTCACACGGTTCTGGCTCGACGACGTTCCTCTGGATTCCCGGCACTGGCTTGCCCTTCCATTGGTTTCCTCCTGGCTGGATACCACCACCGATTCCACTCTTTTCCTCCTTTCCACTAGTGCTGGGCCCATAACCTGTTGGACAGGGAGCACTTTCGGAGTGGAAAGGAGAGAAACGACTTGTTTGAAGGTCAATACTGGAATAACTTTATTTGCAACCTTAACTTCTATTTATACTAATCAGTTCCCTAGAGATTCATAGGGAACCATAGTTACAATATTTGTTTATTGATAATAATACCAACATGCGTGTTCTGGCCATGAAAAGCCATAGGACTGTAGGACGGAGGGGCCTTGGCAAAACTACCACTGCTTGCCTTTTCCCCCTCAGGGATAAGGCTTTGACAACCCCTGGTGGTTGCCAAACAGTGGAGGCAGGTCCAAAGACTGTCTGCCTGGGGGCCAAGGCCGGGACAATGTGAGCGCTCGGGAAAACTACCACTGATGGTCCGCTCCCCTCGTGGGATTGGACCTGAAGAGACAACCACGCATGGTTGTCCCATCAGGGGAGGCGGGTCCTCATGACGCTGCCTGGCGGCCGAGGCTCGGGGGGATCTCGATCGCCTGGTTGACCGAGATCCAAAACTCTTTCTGGATGGGGCTCTGAAAAGAGCCGATTGTGGCAGCTGGACCCGGGAGCAAGGCGACGGAGCGAAGCAGCGGAAGAAAGCACAAGACACTCTTTCTTGAATTACTTTCTATTTTTTCTCTATTAACTTAATTCTATTATTTACACTTTATCTATATACACTTCCGCCCTTCTTGGCGGTTTGATTACGGCTGACTCGCGGCGCATCAAAGAATGCGCCCTTAAATAGGCTGACGAGCAAGCACACAAGCACGTGCTCGCGCCAGATGGAACCGCCTAGAACTTTCCAGGCGCAAACATCTTGCTTTCAGTGAGAGCAACCGTTTCGCTCTCTCGGTGCGTTGCTCTTGCGTCTATTCTCATTTCTCAGTCCGCTTGTCGGACTGAACAATGCGTGTGTTGTTATTCATCTCATCGATTACTTCGATGAGACGAATCTCAACATATTTCTCAATAAGCCGATTTATTAGAACCAAATTTTAGTATTTCCTCTTTAATTTGATTATCATTTTCATAGAACATACTTGGTCTCTAAAAAATCTCAGTTCTTCAGTATATTGGAATGAAGATTAAGATGATCTGAATGTGCGTTTCGGGTCATATACCCGAACAGCTTTGGATGGTTAAGAGAGATTTATTTTTAAAACAAATTTAACAAACAAAAAACTTAAACTACAATCGATTTGACTAATGCTTTACGAAAATCTAAAAAAGTTTACTACAAAATAATAATAAATAGTTAAAATATAGGTAATTATTAAAACGTTAGAATTGAAAGAGTTCTAGAGCAATTTTCAGAGCTGAACAACAAATTACGGGTATTATTTGTAGAGTTTAAATTATCAAACACGTACATTCAAGTTTGCAAATTGCACAATCTGAATAAAATGAGGAAGGGAGGAGAGGAAGTTCGAAGAGTGTTTTTATACAACAATTTTGTAACGTCTATTATAATCGAGCAAGAATAGACATAGACATAGACCACACTGCGATACGATATTTTTCAACTGGGAGTGAATGACTTTTTGATTATGTTGTTGATATATTTGTAGAGAATCTGTAAGTCTTTTTCTAATTATAAACTTTGGACAGTTTTGAGAATAAAATGTTTGGGAACGGCGTTTTATGGACAATTGCTTAAGTCGTGTGTATAGTGAGAAAAGCAATGGCCCAATGTTACTTCCTTGTGGTACACCACACAGGAGAGGGGGGAGCTACCTGTTTGGTCGATCGAAATAAACTGTCGAAAATCAGCATTGTAAATCATATTTTGTTCATTTCCAGCAATAGGAAACTCAAAATAACCGAACTATTGAATAACATTTCTTTGTCGTTACCTGGATTGCGAGCTACTAATTTTTGCTAAACAGGGCGAACTAAAGCCCTTGCGCTAAACAGAAGTAATTAGCGTTGTTGTTTGAATCTTGGTTCTATTTTATGCAAGAATCAAGATACCCTTGCATTCTAAACAAAAGAAATGTGTTAGGTATATGCCATTTATTCTAAAGAACTTGAAATCATAAAATAATAATTTAAAAAAGTTTTCCGTTGCTATTTAGCCTGTGAATGGCAATGAAATTTATTTCGGCGGCAGAAAATTTAATTGCAGAGAAAGATTTCAATTTCAACAAATTACTTAGTAAAATATTACGAAAAAAAACTCCAATTCTGCTAACCTGACAAAAATATTCAATTTAAGCCCGCTCTAACGAAGGTTCCTTGATCTGCCATGAACTGTAGAAGTTGGATTTCCTAGAGCGAAGAACGATCCCAAGTATACAGCTTTGTGAATGCAAATAATTTTCCCTGCACTTGCATATAAATAAAAATGACCTTCATGTACTGCACTGTGGTCGTATCCATGTGTTGGCACTTTTAGGTTTAAATCGCTTAAGTGACATAAAAATCAATTTTTTTTCGCATGTATTACAATTTTCCAACAATAGTCGAGCATAAGTCGAGCGCTAGTAAATCAATCGTATGCTCAACGGATCGAAATAAGTTGATTTTGCCCAATGGATATGCGTTACTTATGCCGCTCTATCTAAACGAGAAGTTTTTTCGTGTGATTCTTATTTTATTCTCACGAAGGCGATGTCCGGCCAAGTTCATCATCACGTATGAAGGAAACAGCTGCTCGAGGTTTAATTTAGTCTATACCTATTACATTTTGTGATGATGCAGAAATAAAAAAGCACCACCTTTCGTTGAAGCGTATTTCCGACCTGTCATGTGTATTGTCCCACATTCGGAGTGCCGAACGTTTATGTGTATGTTATTTATGGATGTAACAATTAATGGACGTATTAATAAATTCAGTCATGAGTGACTAATAAAAATAGATGCTCAATTAATTGTAAAACGTTCAACAAAAAATCCTCTTCGTTATTTTTATATTAGTTCGATCACTTATGGCACTGAATGGATTTATATAATGTCGTCTTATCTGTGTCATTTGAGGCAATCCATGGAATATGTAGAGCGTAGTTGCTTGTTAGTTGATAAGAGTATCCGCAAACACTTACCGAAATCAATGAACTGTTTGATGCTCAAGGGCGAAGGGTTAAACTGGGAATAAAAGTCCAACATCTTGTTGATGTTGGACATCCGAACCGGAAACAGGCGCATTGTGGAAGATGAATTTCTTACACAAGCCCTTTGGTGAGAATTTCCAGCCTTAGATATCCAAATTGTTGCACCAAAACTGCACTTTCTTCTTCTATCTACGACAGATTAGTCGTAAACGCTTCACTTTAGCACTGCACCCAAAGATATCTTATTGCTAGTAAATGCAAACTTGTTAAACCAACTCTTCTAATTATGTTTGGAACGAATGTAACGCGAACGCAAGTAAAATGGAAAAAAGAATACTAAATAAAACAATCGATACGCCGCTACCTGACCGGAGTTACAAAATATAATCAACTGCATATACCATAGTGCTTGCAGAGTGTTGGAATCTATCTGATGGTACCAGATGCTTCAATGACATCTCAAAAACAAGTGGCACTGAGCCTGTGCAAGTTCTGCCTGTACTCTGTAGTGCTGCTTGTCTGTACTGTCTGCCTGCTGACTGCTGGTTGGTCGCCGACGTCTGGTTTCGTTTGCTTATTCGTCTGATGATGGCGATGATGGTTATTTGTTGGTGTTGATTATCTGTTCAAATTTCTTTAGCACCAAGGTATCTGTGCTAGAACGAAAGGTTCATACCTAAATGGGTTTAAATGTCTAATGTTGAATTTTTTTTCATCGTAAATTATAACGGTCCCCATATGAACGGATACTTTAGCGTTTAGCGCGTGTTCGGAGTTCGGGAAAAGATTTTTAACAAGAGATGACACCAACTGACAATGTGACGATGGCATTGGAAAACCAATAAAAAGAACAGGCACAGATAATGGATTGCAGATTGCTTACCTAATTACAACGAAACAAAAATTCTTGTAAAATATTCTATTTATACTATTTAAAAAAAATCTATTATTTGAAAAATGTATTTTATCGAATAAAAAGATTTTCTTTAGAACATTTTAAAATAACTGAATAATCGTAAATTTACCTGCATACATGTTTCTATGTTAAGTTAACCTGCGCAAAAAATTAAAAAAAAAACAGTAGGGGAGAGTGGGGATACTTGATCCCCTTTTCTTATGTTCACCATATCTTTTTGGAAAAATTTTGCAACTCGCCGTCTTTGACATTTTCTGACAGCTTGTAACTTCAAGTGTCTATGCTCTAAAAATTAGAACGATACTTGAACCCGTTGATGAACTAGAAGCATTTTCGTGGGAGTAAAAAAATTGCGATTTTTCTAAAGTTAGGGGAGACTTGATCCCCTTTTGAAGGAGACTTGATCTTTTATTCAGGAAGCCCTAATCCTTGTATAAAAATCAAACAAAACCCCAAGATAGAATGTTAATTGACTATTTTGGTCATGTTTGTTCTCATTTCACAATTTAAAGCAGACTTAAGAAGAAAATTCTATAACTTTGTCTCAACGCTAATTACATTGCATACTTAAAGGCGCTATTTTTATAATAAAGACAAAATTAATTATTTTTGTTCTTTTCTTCATACAAATGTTTGATAAATATTATTTTTTGGATAAATATTAGTAATTTCGTAATCAGCAATCATAATGATCAATTCAGAAGAAGAATATGCCGTTTGGAAGGGGGATCAATTGTACCCAATTCTAGGGGATCAATTGTACCCATAATCAACATTTTAGAAAACTTTTTTTGAAAAAAGTTGAGAGTTTTCCATTGCTTTGAAAATATGGCATTATGAAGTTCATTTTACGCTCGAACGATTGATACATTGGAACAAATATTTTTTTTATAATTTTCCCATGTGAGGAACATTATAAAGTGATGAAAAAAGATCTTCAAGTTACATGTTGTGAAATTTTTCAAACAAAGTTCAATTACTCAAACAATTATTTTGTTAAAAATTTTTTAACTACAAGCATTGTTATTTTGCTCATTTTGGCACATTTTTCTAGAACATTTGATCTTTGTAAGACATTCCAGTTTCGAGATATAGCTAAGGAATCAAGTATCCCCAGGGATCAAGTATCCTCATTCTCCCCTAAAGTTAAAATGCGTTATTTACCCTTCCAATAATTTTATTTCGTTAAAGCCTCCGAAAAGTCCGAAAAATACTTCTTAAGTGTAGTCTGGCAGCGCTGTCGATTTACAATATACACATATGCAATGCTAAAATCAAAAACAAAATGGTATACCTGTTTTAATTATATGTCACATGCTTCTTTTCTTTATTGTTGAGTTGATAAAATACCGGCTTTTACAGCTGACTTTTTGAAATAGTTTTTTTTAATTTAAAGTTAGATTCAGTTTTGTTTTAGTAATTATTGTATCTCCATGATGAAAAATTTCAGTTTGATTGTGGCCGTTTGTGAGAATGGTGGTATCGGGATCAAAGGAGATCTCCCGTGGAAGCTGAAGTAAGTTCGCAATTTTAACTGTTTCCTACGAATTCAATTCAAAATGACCCCTTCTTTCAGGCAAGAACTGAAATATTTTTCTCGAATGACCAAAAAAGTACAGAATCCTGAGAAAAGAAATGCTATCATCATGGGTAGGAAGACATATTTCGGGGTGCCGGAATCGAAGCGACCTCTACCGGATCGTCTTAATATAGTATTGACCCGCGATCCAGCTGCTAATCAGTACCCGGATGGCGTGATGGTTTGTACCAGCATGCAGGAAGCTTTGAGCGAACTAGACAAGGGACAAGTGGCCAACGAAATTGAGAATATCTGGATCGTGGGAGGGAATGCTGTGTATAAAGAAGCGATGGAATCTGATCGTTGTCACAGGATTTATCTCACTGAGATTAAACAAACCTTCGAATGTGATGCATTCTTCCCTAAAATCACCGAAGATTTTCGTATCGTTAAGAACGATGATGATGTACCAGAAGAAATACAGGAAGAAAACGGTATCAAATACCAATACAAAATTTATGAAAAATCATCCCAGAAATGAAAGGAACAATGAAAGTTAATTTGAAACTAGCTCATTCCACTTTTGTACGTTTATTGTTTAACATAAATAGGTGATGTTAACATCCCATAAATACCTACAAAAATAAAATTTACTATTTTTCATTTTTCTCATTTTGTGTAACCTGTTCTTCTTCGTTTAGTCCTTTCGTTGCCAGCAGTAATTCATACAGTTGAACAACTTGCTCGTCTCTGAAATCTCCTAACTTCGCTGTATCGATATCATTGCCCAAAGTGTCGATAGTTTTTGGTTTTCCTTTCAGTCCTAATTGGTTGGCCAATTGAATAGCGTAGTCCTGTAATAATTCGTGTCAATTTTACTAAATTTAGGATCAGATTTCAAATAAAAATTACCGTCCATTCATGCATAAACAATTTAGCTTCTGGTTCGCCACAGGTTTTGTGCCTCCGAAATTCGTCTCTTACATACTGATTGCCGAGAGGTTGCAATGCTTCTGGTAAACCTGCATTGAAATAACAGCTTGAGATTTTGCAGCAACTTTACTAGACTACAAAGCTAAACCAACCTCTGTGCAGCCTTAATATCGTTTTGTATAAAACGCGTACCCTTTGTAGATGAGTAGAACTCATTTCATTGATGTTTTTCAATTTCTCTTGGCAAAATAAATTGAATGCGTTTTGCCGTGCTGCTTCTGAACGTTACGTAAACAAAGTATTTCAAATGTGAGAAAAGAAAATCAATTTCATGGAAAAACGTGTAACGCTTTCAGATCGTTAGTGCTTGTATACAATATCGCATGGAAGTTTATCAAAGTGGAAATGTGTCAAACAAATTGAATGAGTAAAGCCTTGTCCATTCTACAGGCGAACGCTCCTCGAGTCGAGACTGTTTCTGCAAAAGTCAATGGATTCTCATTTTTTTTACTAGGGAGCACAGATGTCAATGTTGTAAATAGTAAATATAGTAATAAATAACTTTGTTATATTATACTGAAAGACACGTGATGAATAACACGTGTTGAATTATGTTAAAGAATTCGGATCAATCGAAATTTTTTTGAAACTCTGATATGATGGAATACATGAAGGCGATGCTTTGGGATACGTACGCCGCCTTTATTTATGCAACTGAAATACTTCAAATTTTTTACTAGAGCAAACCAGGATAACTGGAGTAATAGGTATAATGTTCCGTTGCTTGCAACACGCAGACTAACAAAAAAAGTTATGAAAATTCTACAGAACTGAATGATTTTTTTTAAAATATTATTTAAAAATACTACCATTTCATAATTCTACAAAAAATATAACGGTGTTCATCGAAGTATTTTCAATACATGAAGCGCTTATGTGGATAGAAAAAATGTTTTAAAAATGGCTTTTCGTCAAATTCCTCTAAACTGACACATTTTTAATGTTTGTGATATTTATTCAAAGCAGCATTCTTTTACTAATGGTAACAAATCATGCAGTTTAGGCATATTTTTACTACTGCATTCGAAAAACTGCTTCCGAAATTCGTTCGAAACTTCATAACTATTTTTGATACTGCTTTCACTGTTGATTGAAGTTAAGCTTTTTTTAAGACTTCTAATTTATACCTCAGCAGCCATTTAATGTTTAAAAACAAAATGCGAAAAGAAACTTTTAATCCCGCACCGCTCGTCGAGAACCATTTTCCAGTTTTTTTTTTCATACAGACGGACGAAATCCGTGTATGATGCAGACAGTTCAATGTCTCTCGTGACCTATTTATAACGTAATCATTAAAGTGACTTTGGATGGCCAATTTGTGTAGGCATCTACTTGAAAAATAAAAAATGATAAACTTTCCAGTTAAATAGTTATAAGTCTGCTTTCGACGGGATGTTGAATTGAAGGTGCACAAGTTTCAAGCTGCTGCTTCATTTCCTATTAACTGTGCGTTGTTTATTCATATTCATGCGTGTCTTGATGACTGAATTGGATTTCGTTCTGTTGGAAGTTTAAGTCTGTTCCTAATTCTAGAAAGAACCCATAAAATGATCATTAGATAATGATATTTTGCCAATTTTCAGCACGATGCAATCAACACGTTCTCCTGTTCAGAAGTTGGGGTATAATTTTTAATGGCATTTTCTTATCATTGGTTGAAACAGGCAATTTTGAAGGCAGCGTACAGATGATGTGCTATGTTGTGTTTGTTTTTAGCACATCACCCCGACAGCAAATTATAGATCATCCTATTTGGTATTCTGTTCTAGTTTACCGCTACGTTTGGCAATTTTGAGCATTTTAAGGTCACATCAGTAGTAAACATAATCAAGATTTTCGCTCTGCAAATGCTGACATATAAATATCACAAGGCAGACCGATTTGCACTGGCATTAAATTTAAAACTGGTAGGTAATAGATTCACATAGATACATACATTGGGGTGGAAGCAAAATGCTCATATTGAATTTGTGCATTTTTGTTGGTTGGCCCAAAACAGTTCTTTGCAAAATTTGAGCTTATTTGGACTTGATTTAAAGGTGTCTGTTTAAATTTTTTACCTTTACGAATCACCTAAGAGGGGACCTAAAGGACCTAAGGTATTCAGGGAAAACGAACTTTGAGAAATCGTTGATCGCACGATGAGATGCAACAATTTTTCATTATCATACAACAAACAGTTTTGAACAAAAAATACTAAAACAGCAATAAAGATAAAAATAAAAATAAAAATTAATATAACTAGGAAAACGACAGAACGTTGAAAGTGACAAAAAATACAAAAGTGATTCAAATGACAAAATAAACGAGAAAAAGAAAGAAGGCAAAAATGAAAAAAAAACGAAGAAAAACATGACGAAATTTTTTATTTTTCGGTATTACACCAGATATCTACGTTTTATGCATTTTTAAGTCATTGGCATACACAGCCAATTTTATTTTGAATGGCAACCAGCAAAAATTTCCAGCAATTTTGATTACTGGAAAATCCAGCAAACTAATTTTTTAGAAATCTAGCAATCTCAACAGCTGGAAACAAGCTATCTTAAATGCTGGAAACCAGCAATTTTTTTAAAAAAAAACTGGATTTTTTGGATTCTAAATTAGGTTTTAAATTTAAACCCCCATGGTAGTCTTATTTATAAAAAGAAATTCGAGTCTGACAGATCGATTGCTGGTTTTTCAGTAATAAAGATCAAGTGCTGGAGAAATCAGCAAGACGGAAAATTTTTGCAAGCTTCCAGGAAAAATTTGGATTGCTGGATTTGCATTTTTTGCTGGAAATCGAGTCAAAATTTTACTGGGTGATTTTTAATTGTCGAAAAATCAAAATTTTGAACGCTCCTCCACCCCTAAATCAGCTCCGATCAGCTAGAAAATTTGCACAGGTTTGTTTATAGGGCCAACAACATTCATATAGTAAGTCTCCGAAACATGATTATGAAAACTTTCTCATACATCCATTGCCACTCTAAGCTACATAAATTTCTGTACAAATGGAGCTTCTTTATTACTAACAAGAGTGGAATTTTAATTACTGTTCATGGATACTTATGTACACCACAAATGTATCCCACAGAAGTTTGTTAAGATACTGACGCTTGGTAAATTGTTTTGCACAGATGTGCTAATTTTAATATGTGGAATCTCACAATAAGCAGATCAAGTCCAAGTAAATAAATCAAAAGTGAAATTTGTAGCTCGTTTTAAACGTTTGAAAGTTTGTATTAAAAATTGACAGTTAATGGAAAGATTTTAATCTTCTAAAACCCATTTTTTCGCTTGAAAATTTACATAAGTTTATTTCAAAGATTACCTACTTGCAACTTTTTTTTCTATGAAAAAATCGTTAAGAATAAAATACATAACCACAGGGGCAAAACCAGATTTTTTTTAGTTATTGTTTCCAAACACTTCTATCATATTTCCAAAATCCATCTAAAAAATGCCTCAAAGCTATATGTTTATGCTATTATTGTAAAAATGGTTCATCACGTAACGGAGATATTTCAAGTTATTTTTTTAGGAGTAGTTTTTGACAACTGCTTGTCAAACTGTTGTTCTTAAAATGGATCGTTAGATTTACATGTTTTGTGATAACCTGCAAAATAGTAAATTGAAGTAATGATCGTCTTTGGTTTTATGCCGATTTTAGTATATCCCGTATAAAGGCGGGGTTCGATTTTAGAGGGTTAAAATTCTAAAATCGTTCAAAGCTGATGTTACTTTGAAGTATTTTTTTTTATCCATGCATGAGGAAAGCATAATTTTAAAATTGTAGCTTTGGAACAAATCGAAACAGGTTGTTAGATCAAGAAAACAGATTTATTAATATTTCATTGCCTACTTTTAGGCGCGAGAAAAATGTAACGTTTATAAAAACTTTTTTGGCAATATTCAGTGACTTTGTTTGTATAAATTTCAGCGCTTTCTTGCAGTATTCACATGGATGAATTTCAAAATTGCTAATCTGTTGGAACAAAATAAAGAACAATGAATATAGAAAAAGATGCTTCATAAAGCTAATTTGATTCGTGTTCGAAAAATTATCTATGATTTAACGTTCAGTATAAGTTTTTAGTATTTCCTAAACAGGGGCTTGTCTTATTTAACGTTTTTTGAGTTCTGTTTCAGAGTTGTATACTGTTCAATTTATAACGGAAATTATTTTAAGAAATAATACATTTTGAATTCAAAACACTGAATTTTTATTTTAAATTTATGTTTATTATCCATTTTGGGTTTAAACTTTTATTAAGATACTTTCCTATTCTTTAAATAAATGAATCATTTTTTTCTTAGCAGAAGTTTTGACAAAACTCATTTGTAACCGGTAGGTTACAAATTGTTGGATTTTTGTTTTAGTTTATATATTTATATGTTAGATTCTAGAAAATTCATGTTTTTGTTAAGTCTCACAACAAGATAGCACCACAGTAGGCTACTTTTCTGCAAGCTGCTGTCAATTGATATTGGAGGAATAGTTGGAAAACGAAACGAAAAAGCCGAAAAGGAGGCTTGCTTCCGTTTTTCGAGCCCTCTTCTGTACCAGGCGTCCGTCAGTTTAGTCAAGTTTCTGTATAGTGTTTGTGAACGTCCACGGAATTCACCCGAATACCGGTTTGACCTCTTCACGGTTCGGCCCGCAGATCCCTTGTGGTCTCGCGCCTCAACGTAAAGGACCAGCAACAACGTTCTCGGGGTCTGAGGACCCCTAAATACCGAGGAGAACTTCCCTTCTCGGTCTGTCCGGATACGGGGCACTCTCGTGGGCAGACCGATTAAAAGCCTATGAAGGAAGACGCCTGCAACGACCCAGTCCAGCAACGCCCGCTGGCGCCGACGGTTTCGGCACTCCGTCAATACGCCAATACATTGACGGCCCTCCTGCTTCCGGAACTAGATATCCGGAACTACGTTAGTGAATCAATTACACGCCACACAAGACACAGAACATTGTTTTATACACACAGACAACACGCCACATAAAAACATTAATAAAAAAAATATAGAAACATGAAATTTCCGGTTTTCTGTATTTTATCCGTTAAGTCCTTCGTTACCCAGTAGCCAGCCGGCCCTGAGGTTCCGTACTATTAGAGTACCTTGCCTTGGCTGGTCCAGCCGCTGATTATCTATTAGTAACACATTGTATTTTTGAATTAAGTTTTGTTCGTTTTGGGCTAAAATTTTTATCAAGAAAAATTTGTATTCACTCAAAAATTGAAAAAAATAATGAAATTTTCCTTCCCAGAACTATTGACAAATCTCACTGAATGTAATACATTTACTTATGCGGTGTGTTTTGTACTTTGATTGTGTAATTTACATGGTCACGGGCGGTCGTTTGTCCACACGAGGGTAACCACCGACCTGGCGAGGCTTCTTGAATGATAAATGTTTAAGTGGGCAATGATTAATATTGAATTAGGAGCTCTCTTCAAGGTTAAAAACGGCGGAATAGTGAGCTCCAAAAGAATCTGTATGCAAATGCTTCGAATTGATTTTTTTTTAATTTTTAAAAATAACTTGAGTTTGGTGGAATGCTTCTACTTTTGAAGACAACAATACTCAAGATTTGGTTGGCACATAACAAGCAAATACCTAATAATCAAGGTAGAGTGCTTAAAAAATCTCATCCAGTGAAGCATTTTAATACAAACTCACCAAACGAATATTTGTTGCAGATGTCATGTTTTTTTTAAAATTAAAATGAATATGTGGGTATTTTGATGTCAAAACTACATTGTTGAGGATGGCCAATGAATGATTAATAATAAGCGGAAGAATGAAAAACAATCGTTCAGCTCACCTGTATCCGAAAAAGTTGAATTAAAATGCCTTTTGTTTGCAAAATTCCGTCGCCAATAAAATGACGTGATGTCACTGGGAGGGCATGTTCAGTTCATGTGGATAATATGTTCTTTAAAATCAGCTTTCCATTCAGAGGCACACAAAATAGGCAAAAATAGTCGCGGCGCAGATAAAACGGTTTGCATGTCAACCGCGGCACGGCAAGCAATTAAGGGCTGATCTTTGCATGCTCGTTCACTGACCAACTGTAATGACCAGACGATATATTTATTTAGACAAATTGAAGAAATTGATTTGTCCCTACCCTTGTGAAGTTCCAGATTGATGAAAATTTAATTTTCGATGGGAATGCCATTTCTTGAACTTACGAAACTTTTGTGGTCCCCGAAGAATCAGTCTTACTTTGATCTTTTGTCGATTTGGTCCCAAAAAACATCGTTAGGTTGAAGAAGATTGGCTTTGTCATTACATAAGTAAAATCTGCTTTCGGCTATGAAAAATATGGCTTCCGTTCCAAATGCAACGGAATCCTTCGGGGAAACCCCGTCTTGGGCTAGGAACAAGAGCTACATAATTCCGGGTTTGTACGATTTGAGCCTCGAGGACACCAATTGGGTCCTTACATCATCGTTCATCATATTCACAATGCAAACCGGCTTTGGGATGCTGGAATCGGGATGTGTATCTGTGAAAAATGAAGTAAACATCATGATGAAGAACATTATCGATATTGTGCTGGGTGGATTCACCTACTGGCTTTTCGGCTATGCCATGTCGTTTGGGCGTGGAGAACTGAACAATCCATTTGTGGCCTTGGGAGACTTTTTGATAGATCCAGCCGTGAACGATCCGCTGCTGGGGCCAATATTTGCAGCCTTTTTGTTCCAATTATCGTTTTCAACAACCGCGACTACGATTGTTAGCGGTGCCATGGCTGAGCGGTGAGTTTCAAATGTTTTAATAAAATTGATAATATGTTAGTACGTTTCACGTTAGCACGTAAGTTTTTTATCAGTTCTGAAAATAGAAATTGAAACTTGTAAAACATTTCTCCCGATTACTGTGTTTAAAATTTTCCGGTTTGAACAAAAATGGTCATTATGAAAACAAAAATGTACAGCCTACTAACAGGCGCTTCGAGGTTAGGGACTCAGGACTCAGGACCCACGAGATACTTTACCTATACTGCCGTGATATGACGAAGTGACGCATATCCATTTTTTTTCGATTTTGACTTTTTGACGCCATTTTGTGCGTTTTCCTATGAGCTTTCAAATGCTTTCAACAAATCTAAAAAATATCAAACAGTTTTTGAGAAAATCGACAAAAACGAATCGCCAAAAGTGCGATTTATACGCCGAAGTGACGCATATCCATGCGCTTTTGTAAGTGATACAGAACAATTCCAATAACCCGTATTATTTTAAAGTGACATTCCTCAGTTTTGAAAAAAAAAATCATTTTTGAGCGTGACGATCTGTTTAAAATCTCCATCCCTCCCCTCTCCACAGAAAAAAGGGGTCTCTAAGATTAGACTCTTAAGATTGCCCAGATTTTGCCTAAATTGTATTACTTTATTTGCAAAAGCAAACAAATATTTCAACTGAGTCATTCTTATAATGCATTTTGCTTAGAAGTTTTTTGAGCAAAATAAGTTGGGGAGATGAGGGCATAATGGCCACCTTAAGGAAAACGCTTATTTAACCATAGAGAAGAGCTGTAATATGTGAATTACATCATTGTTTCGTGTTCAGACACTCAAATAGTCTATGGCCTAATTGCATGAAACTTGAGAAAGTAGATAAAAACGTTTAAAAATGCATTTTAAAAAAATTTCCGAAAGCTGAAAACCAGTCACTGTAGAGGCATGATGAGAAACCCCCCGAGGCAGTATAAGCACCATTAATGAAGGCTTAATGAGCGTTTTCTGCCGGGGAATCTAGCAGCGAATTCGACTCGATGAAGTCAACTGAGTAATAGAGCTACAGCTTAATTTGTTTCGTCTGTCGATTTGGCCTATTGGTTAGATGTCGGAGAGGTAATCAGTAGGCTCGAGTTCGATTCCTGGTCGAGGTGATTTTTGTTTTCATTTATCATTAATGATCATGATTGCACTAAACGGTGAGGCGTAGATTCATCAAACAAAGCAATAACAAAAAATGTAGGTCTGTTTGTAGAATGCAAAGAATGAACACATGCTCATATATTATGTTTCTGGTGTTTTGTTTGACGGATGATGCTTTGATGCTATTAGCCGTATAATGTAACAATAAAAAAATCAATCATGAATGGTATATGCAAAAAAAAACCTCTCGAACAGGAATCGAACTCGAGTCTACTGATTACTTCTCCGACATCTAACCAATAGGCCAAATCGATAGACGAAACAAATCAAGCTGTAGCTCTATTATTCAGTTGACTTCATCGAGTTGAATTCGCTGCTAGATTATACAGCAGAAAATGCTCATTATGCCTTCATTGATAGTGCTCTGTTCGCCTCTAGTGAACTAATTAAAGTAAAAAAGCGTTTTAAAATTGATTAAAGTGAAAAATCAAAAAATTTATGATGTTGAAAATTGAGAAACAATGTGTAGATCATGTTGCAGTGCGTAAATTTCAGATAAAGATGATTTAAAGGTCATAAAAGCTTATTTGGTGGTGCTCAACAATTATAATATTTTCGTCACTTGAGAACCTAGCTGGTTTTTATTTAATATTTCTGTAAATATGAAAAGGATATTTCTTTTTTGGTGAAAAATTAATACTATAGGTAGTACGAAACAAGTCCTCATGAAAATTTGTTTAAGAAAATACGTACTTATGTAGTAAAAAGGAGTGCTCATTATGCCCTGGGTGCTCGTTATGCCCTTATCTCCCCTATTAACGATTTTTGGAAGCATAAAATGTGATTTAAAATTTCCTGAGATGTTTGTATAAAAAAAATTGTTTTTTTTAAATAATTTTGATTCAATAATTTTGATATTGGCGGATAATTAGAAAAATAGCTCGAATTTGCACGTCCGGGATATATCTAGAATGCTTAGTTTAGAATTATGTACTCCAGATTTTTGTTTGTTTTAGAGCTGCTTATGAACATTAAACTTCGATGTTTGTAATCAGATTTCGGATTCCGTATCCAGTTTATTATTCTTGAATTTCAGTTTTTTATTATTGACACAAAATCATGATTTGAATGTTGGTTTTGCATTTCAAACTTAAATTGGTTGCATTTTCATTATTCAAATAAAACTCATCAATTTGGAATATAAGATTTGGATTTAAAATTTTTATTTCTAACTCTTATGAATCGGAACTTCAGAAACTTCCATTATGGTGATCAAGAATTGAAGCGGTGTCATTATTCGCAATTTTCATTCAAACTCACAAGTTGAATTTCGAATAAATAGCTGAAGAGTGAAATCTAGAAAATTATAATCCAAATAAGAGATTTCCGTTTAAGGGTTCTAAGACAAATTACGCATTTTGGCTTATTCTCAATATTTAGGAATTATTATCTGGAACTTAGATGTAAAAATCGTTTTCAAACTCAGTATCAGATTTGAACTTAGGTTCAAGAGGTGAGGTTCAGACTCGGAATAAAAAATTAAAAACTCAGATTCAGATTCAACTTGAAGATAAGTTTTATAATCAAGATTGAAATATCAATTTGAGAATTTTATTAAAGATTCAAATAGCATGAGTTTGTTGTTTCATAATTTTGATTCAGGATTCAAAATCAAATTTATATTCAATCAAAGTCAGTTTTGATCCACGAACCAAAAGAAATCTCAAATATAATATAAAGTTTGGATTCATTTTTAAAATTAAGTTCATTGAAAATCAAGATTTCATTAAATAAAAATATTCTCAAGTTTCTTATCATGGAATAAATTATTATTTTCAAATTTTTGTTGGTGAAAGAACTTGTGCATACTTTATCTTTAAGTGCAAATTCAGCTGAAAATATATTCTATGGGTTTCATAAAAATAACAAATTTTCATACTAGAATCCTAAATTTAAATCGAGTTTCAAGTGTAGAAAATAAATCTTTATTGAACCGCAAAATGTTTATTTGTGTGGTTAAAAAAATTAGCTCATAACATGCTTTATTATGAATTATTATAATATAATTAATTAAAAAAAATTTCTTATAAATGATACCTTCAAATCCCTCGTTTATTTTTTAAAACTTCATTAAACAATTGGCAACTTCTAGGACTTTTTTTAAAGTTTTAAAGGCTTTATAATAAATAACCATCTTTTAATGTAAACTAACTCAAACCTGAATAATAATTTTGCACCTTTTAATGTTTAACTATAAATTATGTATGCAAAAATGATATAGAAAAAAAATTGTCACCAAAACACCTCCATGAACCGCTTTTTCCTATGGCCCTGCAACATGTACTTTAATTTAAAAACTGAAGAAATTATTTAACATTTGTAGAATAAAACTTGTTTTTCATAAATTTGAAATTGTTCTTTATTACAAATTAATTTGTTTGTGTGGTGAAATCAATAATATTATTTATGTTTAAAGCTGTGCACTTGAGTTTTATAAACTAGAAGAATTCCAGTTTCAAAAATGAGAAGAAGATTTTCAAAACTTCAAATATTTATTTAGTAAGAAAATCATCAAAAAGAAAAAAAAAACAATAATCATAAATAAAAACTCCTCCAAAAACTCTTTTTCATCGAGGTTTTCTTATCATTCTTATTATCTGGCATTAGTGGACAAAGTTTTTTTTTAAATCGTTTTTTTTCAACCTCTTATTTCTCTGTTTTCATTTCTAAAGTGAAGCGAAGATTTAAGGTCAAAGTCCGGGCACGATACTTCCTTGAGTTGTTTCACTGTGAATAATTATAACGCTTCCAATCTCCTTAAAACAAGATTTATAATTAAACGAAAACGATCCTTCGACGAATTTCAGCTCTTTGATTTCGGCCAGTGTTGGTCGCTGGACACCCTATTTTGAACACCCTATATTTCTTCCTCACTCGAATACAATTTAAGAAGATCCATCGCACTGGCCATTTTAACTAAAGAACGAAATTTTTTCCGGTTACACGACAATACTATGGATAAACGTCACTCCGACGGAGAAGCGTCGAATAAAAAAAAACGTTTATACGCCGAACTGACGCATATCCATTTGAATCAATTGTACGTATTTTAAGCAAAGTGAAGAATTTGGTTTCAAAAGGCTGCATTTGTCATCAATCTTTGCATAAATTCTACAGATCATATTTTATGAAAAGTCCCAGATTAACGAATAAAGAGGAAAAAGAGAAAATCGCTTTTATTCGCTTAAAACTAAAATGGTTTATGTGTCACTTCGGCGTAATACGGCAGTGGAGGTCCGCGTTATTTTAAAAGTTTATTTGATCTGATAAGAAACTTTAAAAGATGTGGTATTGTTCAGTTGTTAAGTCCATTAAATCAAAATCGGTATTCAAACAAGCTTCATTATCAAGTTTTACACTAAACAAGTAACAAAAAGGAACCTCCTAAGACAAACCGTATAAATTTTCGAAATAAAAGCAATTTAAAATTGCAACCAATTAAAAAGCAAATCAACGAAGCTTATTCTGTGAGTCAGTCATGTGATGTGGGTCGCAAAATTTCTAGTTAGGATGAGCTCTGGGACCGATCTGAAACTCATCCGAGCTAGCATTACTAGTTTGCATTACTGGGATGAGCCCTATGAGGTGAAATTTGGCAAGTCATAGCATGTGACTTGCTGAATGAGGTCCAATGTTTCAAGTTATATTAATTAATCTAAAGTTATATAAATTAGTCTAAATAAAATCTCATCTTTGAATTTTGTTCAATTTTTTTTGTTAAAACCAGCTCAAACTGAATTATTACGGGATTCTGCTAAGTCAGGGGTGAGCAACCTTTTTAAGCAACGGGCCACTTTTGATTTGAAATTCTTTCGGCGGGCCGCATTAAAGACAACATTTAGGTAAACATAGTGTGTAAAGCCTTACGTATTATTTTACTCACGAGAAAAATTTCTACCAAAAAGAAAACTGAAAAAGGATAAATAAAACGAATTCATGTTCTTGCATAAACATTTTTTCATAAATAAGGTGATTAGACCAGCCGAAATTGAATAATCACTAATCTTGATTAGGGATCCATCATGTTTGAATTGATTTAAAATGTTAAACGAAAATTCTTTTTGACAAAAGGGAATTATCATTTACTTCCCTTTTATTTATAAAAAACGAAAAATGTTGAAAGCCTTTCTGTGGTTTGTAAAAAGATTTGAATTGTTTTCTGAGAATACCCCGTTTTTTGTTCGAACAAATGCGATTGTATTTTTCGTCATCATTTCCATTTAAAAGTTCCATGGAGCTTAACCATAGCCATTTTTTTCTGTGCCCATTTTTGAAAAATAAAATCACAATTTCTTTAAATGTTGTCGTCTCTCTTTTTTTTTTTAGAAACGGTGATACTATTTTAATTTGAAGTTCCGTATGAATTCATTGCATTGAGATATTTAGCAAGGTTTAAAAATTATGAAAAATTCATAATTTTCAGATTTTTATCCAGATTTTTTTAAATATCTGGGATAGGTCTTCTAAGGCTGAAACATGAAAATCTTATAACTTTGGTAATGTGAATTGCTAATTTTTAAGAGAAATGACTCAATTCAATCGATGATTGGCATGATTTACCAATGAAGTTTCTTAAAATATCACCACAACGAGCAAAACAACGAAATTCACATTTTTCCGATGTGCAAGGAATCTCAGAATCGGGGGCGCTGAATCCAAATATTCAATAAGTTTTTTTTGTCAGCTCTAGTTTTCGAAATAACTTTAAAAAGAGGTAAAAAATAAGTAGTTCAATTTGTGTACTAACTTGACAAAACTGCAAAAAAAAACAAATACTTATTGACTCAATGATCAACCTTCCCAAAGGTCGCGAGTAATTTTGAATTCTGAAAAAAAAGTTATGGAATTTTTTTTTCTAAACCTGTAAAATCGGGAGTTTTGACGAAATTTTAAAGAAAAATAAAACTAAATTGAATCTTTGATATTTTTAGAACCGTAAGTCAAATCATTTCGCAGTCTTCAACAAAGTTATTGAATGAGTTAAAATCTTTAATATCCAATTTTCAATAAGTTTCTGAAATGAGGTCAGAAGAAGTTGACTAATTTTTTCGAATATCTATTAATTGTAAAATTCAATGTTTTGATAGCGTTGGATCTCTCTTACAAGAATATCTTGGCAATATCTGAGACCTTGATTGAATGAAGGATATTAAATTGATTCAAAATCAGCTTTTGATTATTACGAAGGATACGATAAACCAGGTTATAAAAGATCGATTTTAACAAAAACTGATCAATTTTAAAATTTCCACACGCCATATCACCGAAACCAGAAGTGATTGATAAAATCTGTGAAATGTTTGAAATTCAGGACGCCAAAATTTAACAAAATCAGTTATTGAAACATAGGCACAAAAAATGCTGTTTTCCTGAGTAGTCGTTACAAACTTTTTGGGCTGAATTACAGAACTACAGATATTGTTTTTGTCGTGAAATCCTACAAAAAAATGAACAATCTGAATGATTATGGGGCTAATGAAACTGCAAATAAGCGACGTGCATATTTGATCAAGTAATTAATATATGATTTTCGGTTCAGTAGGGACTGCTATTTAATGATAATAAAAAATCTTTCGTGGAAAAAAAAAAACATATTAAAAATATAATTTGAGATAAGCTTCGCGGGCCGCACAAACATGTCTCGAGGGCCACATGCGGCCCGCGGGCCGTGGGTTGCTCATCCCTGTTCTAAGTTATTTATGATCTTCATCGTGCAGTGCCATAGAATACAACCCTTATTATTAAAAAAAAAAAATAATACTTTTCTTGCAATTTTCATGAGAATACGCCTTTAGCGCCCAATAAAATGCCCTTATCTTTGGATTAAAGAATATTTAAATAACCATTGTTGGCTGCAATATTTGGACGTCGATTTTTTTTAGAATATTGATTAAGTAGCTGACACTAACGATGACAAATTAAAACATCTCAGATATGTTATTGTTTCCATCCTCGTTGGCGTTTTTTTAAAATAAAAATTATAAAAACTCTGTCTTGGAGCGGTGTTGAGTCGTAATTGGTTATAACTGACATACCATTATTGTTCATAGTTTATTTACCATAGTACTTAATTTGTTATTGTTTTTGCAACTTTGAAAAACAGAAAAGTAAATGCAGACGCTACAAAACAGTGTCACGTGATTCAACCGACGAAAGCAGAAACTACTCCATATTCCATGGGACCGCGTTTAGTACCGCCCCAATGCAATAATGGGTCGGTCATGTTTCACGCGTGTGTGGAACTATGATTGCAATTTCTGCACGAAAGGACTACTGGAAAGATTGTAGTCTTTTATCATTTCCTTTAATTATCGTCATAGATGTCCAGTCCAGCCAACACTACAAAATTATAAATGGTGCCAAAGATAGAAAACAAAGCTATTAGACTTGGGATGAGAATCGTTACAGGTGTGTTTGGTCGTTCGCGGACACTGCCCGAGTCAGTACAAGTTTAGCCGTTGACCATGGTAGATAGATTTTACAGTTTGAAGAATATTGAAGCTGTAGCTTTTACATTTTGATGTGTTGTCGTCGTTGAAACGTGTTTTTAGACATGGCTGAAGTTATAGAAACTGCCGCAAATATTCTAGTGAACGCAACTGAAAATGACACCGTTACAATTCCCAATCTGTACAATTTTGGAGAAAGTGATGGCACATTCATCATACTGTGTTCCTTCCTCTTGGTGGCTCTACAGACTGGATTTGCGCTACTGGAGTCAGGATGTGTGAATGCCAACAATGAAGTGGATATGATGCTTAGAAATGTGGTGGATATAGTGCTGGGTGGCTTATCGTTTTGGTTGTTCGGATATGCGTTCATGCTCGGGCGCAGTGACTATAAAAATCCATTCATTGGTTTGGGAGATTTTCTAACGGATCCTGCAACGCATGATCCATTGATGGGTCAAATTCTGGCGGTATATCTGTTCCAAATGACCTTTTCCGCATCAGCGACTACCATCGTTGGAGGGGCCGTAGCAGAAAGGTACGTCGAGGACAATTTTTGTTTTTGCAAAAATGATTATATCGAACTAAACTAACGTTAGGTTGTTTTCTAAGAATGCTTTCTTTTTTTCATATACATAGATAGCTTGGTATTTGGGGATTTTTTTTTATTATCTGACGAGTTTGCGCCGGGGGTCTTCAGATTTTCCCCAAAATTGAAAATTTGGTTCATTTTTGCGACTTAAAATCACATGTATTTTTTCAGATTTCTAACATTTTTATTTTTTGAGTTAGCTTCGGTTAGATTTTTTTGTCAATAAAAAATTACCATTTTTCAAAGCTACATAACTCTGTTATTTTTCAACGGAAATTATAAAATAGCACATCAAAATGCATTGAAATTTTATCAGCTTTCCAAATAAAAAAGCTGGAAAAAAATAAATAAAGACCTTCAACATGAAAAGTTGTAAATAAACTTTAAAAGGCGTCTAAAAGTACCGGCTGCACCACCGAATATTTTGCAAAAAATACCATTGAATAGCTCAATTTATGATGCAACTTTCATCTGAAGACACCAAAGTGGGCCATCAACTCCTTGAAGAGTTATGAAAGAAATAATGGCAACAAATCTGTTTTTTTGCATCGAAAACAAACAATGGTCGAACAATTGCACTAACATATGGAGGTAGCGCGTACTTCTAACAACATGGAAACAAAAGAACTTTTCAAAGCAGGTAAAAAACACTAACTTTTTTTGGGCTTTGTAGACTGCCCCTACTCGCATAACAGTCCCATATGAATTTTCGTCATTTTAGGTCAACATAGGGATTCAAAGTAAAACACTAAAAAGAGAGGTTTTGTTCTACAAATTTCGAAAAAAAAAAATCAATTTGTGGCTGTCCTATATGAAATATACCCGAATAACAGTTTCATGAAATACCACGGATTTGGTTACTTTTCAATGCTTCTTTCGGCGAAATAGTCTTTGATTTATTGCTTTGAATCATTTAAAACAAATTCAACTCACTTGATGTCGAATGATGCACACGAGTTTTCGAAGGCAGGTCTGACTTCCTTAGGAATGACTTTCTGAGCGAAAAACTATCGGATGCAATCAAAAATCGTAAAAAGATTCAACTTACAATGTGGAATTTACGATATTTTGTATGTTTCTTTTTCTGACAATTGCATTTAGAAGTTCAAAAATGATCAAATTTAAGTCTTAGAAAGTAGCTTGGTGAGAAAAAAATATTCTGTATGGGACTGTTATGCGAGTAGATTTGAAAAAGGTTTCAAATATGGTCGATTAACAGTCCCGTTATGAATAAAAATGGTGCTCTCGACCTTACCAATGACTTAATTTCGATTTATTATGACAACCTAGAAACGATTTTCGTTTATGCTGAAAGTGGTGATCACAATTTTAGAATGTATTCCAAAACAGGAAAAGCTGATTTTCTCGCTTGCTTGTTTTTGCATGTGGGACTGTTATGAAAGTAGGGGCGGTACACAGTGGTTCAAATCCCCAAAAAGCCGGAAAAAGTCAATTTTTCAAGTCAGCGACAACCACATTTTTTATGTTGGAATCGAATCTCCAATATTCTAGGGTAGTTATGATGTATTTAGATATTTTCTAGGACCTTTTATAAAGCTTCTATGAAACAAACATGAACGACAACCTTAACACAAGAATTAAAAACAGATTTTTTTTATTCCCAGCCCAAAATATCTTAAAAAAGTATTTAAATCTTTAAAAATTTATAAATGTTTATACCAAAGTGATGTATTACAATCATTTTCACAGTTTGGAGATAAAAAAGTTCCTTAATATCATGAACTAATAAAGTTTCGCTTGATTGAAAACCCAAAATTAGATGGTTAAAAATTTTCGATTTACTCTATTTATTTTTCGGAAGCAAAAACAAAGCTTGCGCTGCCGATCGCCGTGGTAAATTATACACCGTTGGATAGGTAAAAGTCTCATCAAAAACATATCTTAAAATCAGCTGCTAGTTTTTGCTATATTTTGAATACGATGTCATTGAGTGTAACGCTGTTTGGTTTAAAAATGTAAATTTTGAAGTATTTTTACGGAGTAAACCAAGCATTGTTTGCTTCGATAAATATGCAAATTCACCTTAAAACATGAGTTTTAATATTCATCCAACCAACCTACAGGAATTTAGGAGCTAATACTTAATTTGAACAAAAATATTCATAATTAATTGAAAAATATTCAATTTCCCAGTATAAAGCTCAACCCCCGTTTTAGCAATTATTGGAAAAAAAGCAAACTTTGAAAAAAAATCTAATTTATTATTTTTTTCAACTTTCCGCCTATAATCTTTAACAAAATAGCTTTTTAATAATTTTTTCCCAATTTTTTTGATTTTGAACCACTGTGCGGTAGAGTGTTGCAGCTAAACTGATTTCATGTTATATCCAAAAATCTAATAACGTATTCGTTTATACCCAGTTTTGCACCAGGTCACAACAAGTTTTGCAAATTTTGCTGTCATTTTTAGAAGTTTATGCGCTCAGTTTTGCATCCGTAATTCAACAGATTTGATTTAAAATGGACGGTGGAACACTGAAGATTCGTTTGATCGAGGTAGCAAAACACTGACGACAAATTATGTTCGTTCTAGTATGGTAAACCTCAAAACTGGGCGAATGGAGAAAACGAATACGGTAAAAGTATCATATTTTCAATGTCATATTACCTACAATGGGAATGATGCTTTCTACAGCCTGGGCTGGCCATACTGAGCTCTTCGATTATTTCTACATTTGTGCCACACCCTTTGTTAATGATCAATGGGAAAGGATTTTGGTGTCCAGTGCTTAGCTCCCGATATAAAAACTATGTAAAGCACGTCTATATTTCATATTTTTAATCACATTTTTGTGATACCAAACACAGTGACTGAACCTTCTACTATTGGCATTGATTATGCTTCACAATGATCTTTGATCGAAAAGTTAATAAGTTATATAGCATATGACCAAGTTGTAAAAGCAACATTTCCATTATTTGTTATATCACATTAACAATACGATACTAAGAATTTTGGTTAAAATTTTAAGTCAGTTATGCTGCAAATACTCTACAAAGCACGGAAAAGTAGTGCTTTTTACCTGCTTTGGTAAGTTCTTTTGTTTCCATGTTGTTAGAAGTGCGCGCTACCTGTGTATGTGAGTGCAGTTGTTCGACCATTGTTTGTTTTCGTCGCAAAAAAACAGATTTATCGTCATTATTTCTTTCATAACTCTTCAAGGAGTTGATGGCCCACTTTGGTGTCTTCAGATGAAAGTTGCATCATAAATTGAGCTATTCAATGGTATTTTTTGCAAAATATTCGGTGGTGCAGCCGGTACTTTTAGACGCCTTTTAAAGTTTATTTACAACTTTTCATGTTGAAGGTCTTTATTTATTTTTTTCCAGCTTTTTTATTTGGAAAGCTGATAAAATTTCAATGCATTTTGATGTGCTATTTTATAATTTCCGTTGAAAAATAACAGAGTTATGTAGCTTTGAAAAATGGTAATTTTTTATTGACAAAAAAATCTAACCGAAGCTAACTCAAAAAATAAAAATGTTAGAAATCTGAAAAAATACATGTGTTTTTAAGTCGCAAAAATGAACCAAATTTTCAATTTTGAGGAAAATCTGAAGACCCCCGGCGCAAATTGTCAGATAATAAAAAAAAATCCCCATTTCACTTAAACTCCCTCGAAAATTTGAAAAAAAACAATAAAGCTTCTATCTTAAAAAAAGTGGATCACACTAGGGCACAGCATTGTAAGTGCCTATGTTTAAATAACTGTTTTTGGAAGATTTTGGCGTCCTGAATTTGAATCATTTGCCAGATTTTGTCTATCAGCTCTTGTTTTAGTGGTATGGGGTGAGGATAAATGAACAACAAAAACTGATTTTGAATGTATTCATTGTTTGCCTAGATATTCTAGATTCACAGATATATCGCTTTAAAAAAAATAAACTCTACAATTTTAAGAAATTTAAATAGATTAAATTAGGGTAAATGATCCTGAGCGGATCTAAATGGCTCAATTCGACGTAACTCGGAACAGTTTATCAAGCGGTATGGATAGGGGTTATAACCGAACGATTTTTTTTTACAGTTCAGCGGATAGATCTTGGTTTCTGCTTTCTAATGATGACTTGTAGAATATTTTAGAATTAAATCTAATAACTCTAGAGCTGGTTTACTGAAGAAAGAATTCTGTTCTTGATTGGCACTAAAATATGATCTTGAGCAGAACCATTTTGTACTGTCAACATCTTTAACAGCTATCATTCCTATTCTTTGTGTAACTGTGGAAACTTCTAACAAATTTCATCTTGAAAGATTTTCAGGTTCAAAAACTAATGTTTTTACGTTAATAACTGAAACATAAGCCTTCAAAAGTTGTTCGCAAAATATCCGCTCAAATTTATTTCTTACTTCAAAAAAAGATATGCAATTTTCACTTTGTTTGCTGTGTCTTATTTTGAGAGAATCGATTCTCTATACGCAAATTTGAGATTTTTTTTATCACTCAAATTCGATTTTCAAGTATATTTGAATGATTATTTGAATGTTTGCGTTTAGGGTCATATATTGCCCTGAACAACTTTTGAAGGCAACGACAAAGTCAGTAATACAAAAGTACCGTCAAACGGGGCAGATGCAACAATAGTATACCACAGCACAGATATAATTTTGAATTTTATATATGTAAATTAATCGAGTCATCTTTTAATGAATACAAAATTATGATGATAACATAATTTTCACGGGCTTGTGATATAGCTCAGTTAGCAAGTCTTTTGTCTCTTGAGCCGATGTCTGCGAGTTCGAGCCCCAGAGCAACATCGAACACAGTTGTACTGGATAAGTTTTTCAGTAACGATCCGCCAACTGCACCGTTGATAAGGCGCGAATGCCATAAAGATGGTAAAACGACTATAATCGAAACAGAAAAAAAACATAATTTTCACATCTTAAGCTAGAACTTTAAAGTTTTTCATTTTCATTTAAAATCCAAAAAATCCATCAATAAATGTTCAAATTTTAACATTTTTCGATGCCGTAAAAAATGTTACTCAGAATGACGGATTGGCTTAATGATATGATCTACAAACCTTTTCCTGTAAAAATATTTTACGAACAATCACCAATTTTTTTGAATAATTATTTTTATAATTCAGTCACTTGCCTGGGATAAGATGCAACGAAATGCAAACTAAAGAGACACCTTGTAAATCCCGTTGCCATATGCTCGATTACGATTGTTTTGCATCACGCATTTGTCAACATTTATTATTATTATTTCAACTAGGTAGGGGCCGTTCAGATACCACGTGGACAGAAAAATGAGATTTTTGACCCCCTCCTCCCCCTTCGTGGACAAGCGTGGACATTTGGCAAACCCCTACCCCCCTCCCCGGACGTCCACGTGGACAGATTTGAAATAGTATTATTTTAAATACCTATGTTTTGACAGTTATATAAAACAACTTTTAGCCTTTTTGTTATTGAAATGGCTGATTTTGAAAAATACCATATAAGAATTTCCTGACATAAAATAATTTTAAAAATTTTAAGTTTATGAATTATTATATTTATCACTTGCTTTCAAGTAGCTTCTAATTGTTTAGACTTTAACTGGAAACTTTTTTATTTTAAGATATTGATTTAAACATCTTAATATTTATTCACCTTTAGAAAATATTTTGAAAATCAGTATGTCCACGTGGACATGACCCAAACCCCTACCCCCCCCCCCTCCTACGTGGACAAACGTGGACATTTTCATACCCCCCTCCTCCCCCTAAGTTGTGCACGTGGTATGTGAACGGCCCCATAGTAGATTAAAAAAAAGACATGCGCCGTCTTAGCCGATTTCGGCTTTGCAGACTGAATAAATAACGTGGACAACTTAAGATTAACATTTAACACCCAGTACCGAGACGGAAATCGAACCCATGCCATCAGTGGACCAGCGATTACCGTCTTGCCACGCTAACCACTCGACCACCGAGACGTAGTATTTTGTAGTATTTTTTTACCCCTAAATGTATGCAATATCCTTATGTTTGGAAAAAGTGTAAAATTTAGTTTCAGCAGAACCAGAAATTCTTGCAATTGGTGTTTTTATGCGTAATGGCTTTTATGGCCATACAGTTACATACGTTTTCATTAGATTTTTTTTACGTGAGTTTTTTAGAAGCCATTGAAGATGAAAAGTGTCCCAGTTGACGATATGCCTTAAATTATAGATTTTGCAAAAAAAAACTGTACATTGCTCTAAATCAAGGTGTTTTCCAGAAAAAAATCCGTTTTTTTGTGATTTTCTCTAAATGTTCTGTGATGGATTAATATGATGTTGTTTCTTTGAATTTCATTGAAAATTCATTGGGGTCTTTTTGGGGTATTTTAGTTGGGAAAAATCAGCTTTCATTGAAAATCTTATCATACTTTTCTAATTCAAAGTAAGGAATTTAAATTTTATATTGTATGTATGTATGGTAGCTACCTTGGGTGTACGGTCGTTCCGCAGTTGTGGCTAAGGCTTCAGCAACAAGTCAGCATAGGTTACCACATATCCGGTTAATAACTGCTGGATGAGACGTTCAAGGGAGTGGATTCGTAAGAAGAGGATCTCACGACATCCGGAGGGTTAGGATGGAGGGTTTCGAGAATATATTGCCGAATATATAACTAACCTATTATGCAAGTCTTTGTAGTCCCCGCCCCCAAGATTTGTTTTTAGAAGAGCGCGCCAAACAGCAGGAGAACTTAATGCGAGTAGTACTGCAACAGATACATACACACAAAACTTTCGGGCTTCCACTTTCCACAATTTCGCTGTTACTTTCCGTTAGCAAAAATATTTTTTTACTGTTGAATTAGCAAAAAGCTAAATTTACTTGATTTTAGTAATAAAAAAAGTCATTTTACTTGATTTTAGCAAAACGAAGGTTTTTCAGCCGCTTTGTTCACAGAAACCAGCCGCCGAGCCAGTTGGGAGAAAAATAAAAAGCTGTCGCGATTAAGTGCGGTTCCGGATGTTCGTTGCTGGTGGTTCTTGTGGTGGCCAACTCCACGACTAAATGGTAGCTGAATCGACATCGGATGCTTACAGATAAGGTCCGATCTTAAAGTATTTAGATTCTCCAACTTTTTAATTTCTAATTTGTGTGTTTGTTTTTTTTCTTCCAGGTTCAAACTGCAACATGAAACCCGCAACAGTCCGACAACTGGAATTTCAACAAGCTGCATCCGGAGAACACCCCGGTGCTTTCTTTGACGAAGGTGGAATGGCATTTCGCTCGCCAGTAGGTGCGTTCCCAGGATCGGAACATCCGTTTTACGAAAAGTTTGAAAAAAATATTAAAAAATATGAAAAATAAATTATAAGTGAACGAAATTTGTGTATTCTATTCAATATTCAAACATTCCCCTGATTCTCCAGAGAAAACATTAAGAAACATGAAATAACGGATCCGGGCAATCTTTTTCTCCGGTTTTTGCTAAAAATTTGAGTAAAAACTGCGGCGGCTAACTTTTTTCTAGTTTGCTAAAATTTTAGTAAAAAAATATTGCTAAATTGATTGCTAAGTTTCTAGCTGGTCAAATTTGAGCAAAATTTTGCTAAATTCCGGTCTCGAAAATTTTGTGTGTACCCATGCGCTCAATCCCTTTGTTTGATGCCCTGATGCATCCCACCAATCCCATGAATATTAATACAATTTCGAAATCATGTAAATTTCGGTTATATGGTTTATATAGTGATGTGAATATATTATATGAGCATAAAAATAAATATGAACATGAACATGAATTTTAAATTTTATACATGCAATTAATATGATATTATATAATTCAACAGCATATAATATAAAACAAAACAATATGAATAAATATTAAATAATATTAAATAATATATATATTTTTTAAAATAAGTCTTTATTAGCCTTTTAATCATTACATTCAAGTAATATTATTACAGTACATTAAGTGTTCAGATCAATTATGATCAGTTCAACTCTTTAATTAAGTAAATGTTAAACATTGTTTATTTGATTTAAATTTGCTAGAGCAATAAATTATTTAATTTATAGGAGAATATCCTGTATAGAAAAAAAAATATATATCATCTTAAGCCTAAACTATATCCTAAAAACTACCTTAATTGTAAAGAAAACGAATCTCTGCGATGGAAGACTGCATCGATTTGCCTCTGAAGTTGGAGATAATTTTGTTGGCCATCTCTTCGATCGATTCAATGCCCGCAATCCGATGAAGATCTTCGGTGCTGTGCCAAGGTGGAAGCCGCAAAATAATTTTCAGAACCTTGTTCTGAATCCTCTGGATGGCTTTCTTCCTCGTCGCGCAGCAGCTAGACCAAATCGGAACTGCATACATTATCGCTGGTCGGAACACCTGTTTATATATCAGCATCTTATTCCTCAGGCAGAGTCGGGATTTTTCTGAATAATTTTAGTGAGATATACAGGAAAATCAAATCGAGCTAATTTAGCTACTAAACCTTTGTGCCAAACACTGTCAAAAGCTTTTTCAATATCTAGAAGAGCAACACCAGTTGAATAACCTTCAGATTTGCTAGCGTTAATCATATTAGTTACACTCAAAAGTTGATGTGTAGTAGAATGTCCATGACGAAAACCAAATTGTTCATCAGGGAAAATAGAATTCTGATTAATGTGAATCATCATTCTATTCAAAATAACTCTCTCAAATAGTTTACTTAAAGAAGGAAGCAAACTAATTGGTCGATAACTTGAAGGCTCTGAAGCACTTTTTCCAGGTTTAAAAATTGGAGTTACTTTGGCATTTTTTCATTTATTTGGAAAATAAGCCAAGTGAAACCATTTATTGAAGATTTTAACTAAAAAAGTTCAAGTGCTTTCAGGCAACTTTTTAATAAGAATATAGAAAATGCCATCTTCCCCCGGGGCTTTCATATTTTTAAATTTTTTGAAAATCAATTTAAGTTCATCAATATTTGTCTCACAAGAACTTTCAAATACATTTTGTTTAGAAAGAATATCATCAAATTCAAGGGAAATTTGAGAATCAATTGGACTTACAACGTTTAAATTAAAATCATGAGCAGACTCAAATTGTTGGGCCAATTTTTGAGCTTTTTCTTCATTAGTTAAAAGAAGTTTATCCCCGTCTTTCAAAGTAGGAATTGGCTTCTGGGGCTTTTTCAGCATTTTAGTTAATTTACAAAATGGCTTTGAGTAGGGTTTTATGCTTTGGCTACTGCTTTGGCGAAATTTTCATTACGAATGAAATTTAAACGACGTTTGATCTCTTTTTGAAGGTCGCAATAAATAAATTTCAAATAAGGATCCCTAGTACATTGATATTGGCGTCGACGAATGTTTTTCAGTCGTATCAAAAAGTGAAGATCATCATCAATTAAAGGTTGACTAAATTTATGTTTAACTTTGGGTGTTGAAGCGGCTTTAGCATTGACTATTGAAGTTGTCAAATTTTCTACAGCCAAATCAATATCTTCTATTGAATTAAGTGGAACGTTAATATTAAATAATATGATACGATGTATCATAATATGACATAATGTAAAATTTTCTAATAAAACTAAATACAATAGAATATATTGCAAACATATTAACATTTATAAAAAATCCAGTTTCTTATGAATCACGATAAACTTTAGTAATATTTAAAAAAAAAATTGGATGCATTGGGTATTTAGCTCAATTTAAACACAACGGAATCGGATAGGTTTTCAATGCCAGGCTACCAATTGAATCGTTATGTATTTAAAAAAAGATGACCCGGTGTGCTTTGCTACACTTTCTAGAATTGAAGAAATTTGTTTTAAAAATCATTTGAATTTTTTTTTATTAGTATATCGTTTTCAATTGGAATTTCAACATCAAGAACAACCTCTTTTATGAAAGCTGTTTCTTAAAGTTCGAATAGTAATGGTAAGGAAGATTGATGGCTTCATAAATTCACGAATTATGCCAAAAAATATGTATGAAAGCCTTCCTTCTCTTTCCCGTCTTTCCCCGGAAAGAAAGAATCAAAAAACATTTCTTGAACCCCATAAAATTAAATATTTTTACATTTTACATTAGTTCTGTCCCTCTCGGCGCACCGCCTTCTCGACTGCAGCATGAAAACTATCTGCAATCATAAAAATGTGTCCCGACTCAAAACAATTTTAGAACTATTGTTTGCGTTTGAACTTAATCCGAATTGATAAGAAGAATCAAGTGCAAAAATTGGGCCCAATTTTCATTTTGCGCGCCGCAGTTGTCTAACCAAAATGTTACTCGCTTTGAATATTCGTAATGAATCAGGACACGGTGGAAACAGCTTCATATCCCGGATAGAAATGCACCGTGAAAAGAACTTGAATTCCATATTCGCAGACCATAAATATTATCGTCCTCGATACCATGAATGCACATTGGAATTCAAATTTTTCGACCATACATTCCATCGTTTTGACGAAAATAACCATGAAAAAGGGGTATTGTTATGCAGCGTGACCATGAAAAAAATGGCGATTTTCCATACATTCGGGAGCCCAAAAATATAAAGTTCATGGTTATAACATCTTCCAGTTTTTCATAGTAAAACCATGAAAATTCGATGATTTGCATTGTTTACCCACTGAAATAAAAATCTTTGCTCATGCTGGAATTTTTATTGTTATTTTTGATTGTCATCATTTTCATAAAATGGTTCAATTAAACAATTAGAGTCATTTATATTGATTATTTATTCAATTAATGATTAACACTTACTTGATTTTCCCGCTTCATGATCCGGAGTTTAGAGAAATAAAATAAAATGTTTAATGCACTGTGATACACTCATTGACACTTATTAAATCTCTTCTGCACCTCCTGCCCAACCATTCTAGAAGACGGCTCTGGCACTTCGTGCCCCAGGCTCCGGATGTGCGAGTATTTTAGAACGGGTTGTTTGTGGGATCTGATCCAAGTTTGGCATTGCATACGCCCAAATCTGAAGCTGCAGAACTCTGCTTCTGGAAGAAAATAATTTACAATTTATGTTGAAGCCTCATATATTTTCACTTGTGTTCCCCCAGGAATTCGAATTTCGGGAATTGTCCGGAATAATCAGGTTCTAACTGCAAGAACCGAAAAAAATGGCACGCATTGGATGAAAATTTTTCTCTACACGAAAAAATATGAATGCGTAAAAAAATATTTAGTTTACCGGTTTACCATTGTTCGAATTTCGATTTTACCATGAAAACTATGTAACATTGAAAATCATAAGAAAAATACTGAAATGCGGTAAGTAAAGTGGTTGACAGAGATGAGGATATTACGATGAAGTTCATAGTTACATTGGAAATCATTGTTCGGTTAAAGTAATACCATGGTCTTTGCTATTCGGGATGTCCGCAAACGGATTCATTCCACAGGCACGCTATCACGGGGATTGCAGAAGCACAAGCCCCGATAGGTGCAAAAGTTTCGTTAAATGCTAAAAGGCGCTGCTTTTTTTTTTGCCAGGAATTTACCACATCGTGGCATTCTTCCCTAAAAAAAGGTGCTGCGAAAACATTATGGTTTTTAAACAGTCCAAACGAGGAAGCTGTATCACCTGAAAGAGAAAAAAACAGAACAAAGTAGGCATTTACTTTTAATTACCGTTTGCAGGTCATCCGTAAGGATCACTTCGTTTGTCAAAACTTCGGACGCATCAGCGCGATATTCGACTCGAGGTGCTGTGGAGAGTGTGATGTATTTATCGTTTGATTTGCAACTTTCACAATCATTGAAATCGGTCTGATGAGCGTTTTTTTTATTTTGATTATTACTGACACACAAGTCTAGCATTCTTCGTGCCCAAGTTTGACTATCGAAATGTTCATTATTTAGTTTGATTATTCGACAGTAATAATGGTATCTTACTTTTATGTAAGGATACGTTTCTACAAAGTTACTATGCATACATGTTTACGTAAGGTCTGTTGGCAAGAATAAACAATTCGGCGCATGTTCTCGTCGGTAATGCGAGATAGTGGGGTTGTTGTACGAAAGAACGTGCTCCCGCACAGCATCCCTCTTTCTGATATCTCGCTTCCAATTCCCTTGAAGTTTGACTTCGGCTACACTGTTTTCGCCACTTTTTAAAGCTCGATGAAAAACATTCCTTAAATCACAAATTGTTAACATATGAAGAATAAATAAAAAAGAAAATACATACCTGCAGTAGTCTCAATAGCCTAGAATATTCAAAAAAATCCTACACACAACGTCGGCTGTTTTATCAGCAGTTGGTAGAGAAAATTTGTAGGTTAAAATTTTTACGCTGGTCTTGTATTTTGATTTCTATGGATCTTCGCTTAACGGCAACTTGTTCTACCCATTGGCGAAAATAATAACTGCGGTGGATTTCGACTCGAACATCCTGGCTTATTGGACGATAACACTTTTTGGCACAGCGGCATTCAATCATTTTTTGCTTATGCGAAAGGCGCTGTTTTCCCGCAACAACAGATTTTTGTTCAAGTTTTTTTTCCGCTTACGTTGTGGAACCGCATGCTCACAGCGACTTCCATCCGAAAAGTTTTCCCAAAAACTGCTAATGTTGCCATCATTTTTCCAAAGCGATGCTGAACGAGAAATTGACGGAGAAAAAATCTTCGAACTCCGAACTGTCGTATCCAATAAAGTTGTGCTCATCAATTCCACTTTCAACACTTGGGTACAACTCTCGTATGTAAGCGATACCGGACATTTTAAAACCTTTATTTTTCTTGTGTTGTTGTTGTATTTTGGGTTTATTTTGGCCTGAGGAACGGTTTTCCTTAAAACAGCCGATAACAACAAAACAAAAAAGTTTTCAAGATAACATAAAAAGCACAATGGGACAGTTTTGCGGGTAGAGTCGTGTCAAAATATACCAGCGTAACTGTCCCATTGCTTATTTTTCATTAGATAAGCTTTTGTTTATCATAAATTTATCAAGAACCATATTTTTTAGCATTCATTCAAACATTCTGTGCAAAGAGGAAAAAAAGTGGCCTTCTAGACGCAGAATCAACTAAAGTGTTGAAAAAACTTTGAAGCCGTTTTTTCTCGATTTGATGTTTTTCCATATGGGACATTATGGGTTTTAAACTGCGTTGCAAAAAACACCCTGCCAATGAAGAATTTAAAGACACTTTGTTTCAAGTATCTAAAAATCTCAATCGAGCTAAGGCTGAGGCAAAAAAAAACTACTACCACAGCCTTTTTCAAAAATCTAATCAGAGAGAAATGTGGAAAAGCTTGAACAACCTGATAGGTGTGAACGAATCGAAAAAAGAAACGATAAAGCTAGAGCTAAATGGAGAAGTAACGGAGGAAGGAAAAACGGTGGCCAACGCGTTCAATCACTATTTCTGTAACATAGGAATTCAACTCGCTGCCACAATCCCAAGAAATGTCCACAGAAATGATCATCGATATGTCGGCAACAGCAATAGTATTTATCTTCGACCGGCAACAGAGCAAGAAGTTATCCTTAGAATAAGCAAACTCGACAACTCAAAAAGTCCGGGACCGGATGATATTTATTTATTTTATTATTAATGTCTTTGATAGTAATCACACAAACATATCTTAAACTAAACATGTATTAATTTCTAGAACTACGTATACTATTCTTAAATATATCTTTGGAAATGTTAAAGTTAAAAACGTTTGACACTTCATTGAAAACACGACAACAGTTATACAGAGGATGATTTTGTGCGAAGACGGTGCGGCTGTATGGTATCCACAGAAAGTTCTGTTGACGAAGTCGTCTAGCTGGCGCGTGAATGTTAATGTTTTGCAGCAATTGGGGACAGTCTATATTATTCGTTAACAAGTCAAAAACGAACATTCTTTGAATGTACGTTCGCCTCAAGCGAAGGGTTTCAAGAGATATCAGATTGCATCTTTCTGCATATGGTGGCAGTCGAACGGCATCATTCCAAGGCAATCGACGGAGTGCAAATCGTAGGAACCTCTTTTGTACCCTTTCCAGTCGTTCGATTTGTACTGCCTGATGAGGGGTCCAAACTGCCACGGCATATTCTAAAACGCTACGCACCAGAGCACAGAAAATCGCTTTCAGACAATAAATATCTTCAAAGTCTGCAGTGTTCCTACGGATGAAACCCAAAATAGCAAAACCTTTTGCAGTAGTAGCAGATATGTGTTCCGAGAATGTTAGTTTGCGATCGAATATAACGCCAAGATCTTTGATCGAATCCACTCGTTCCATTTCCACTGTATCCATTGCATAGTTAAAACGTAACGGTTCTCTCGTTTTACAGAACGTAATGCATCTGCATTTACTAGTATTAGCTACCATTCCATGACACCTGCACCAATTCAGAAGAGTCGAAATGTCTGCTTGAAGTGCTGCACAGTCCATAAGTGATTCGATATTTCTGAATATTTTAAGGTCGTCTGCGTACATTAGTTTTGAGGATTTGAGTATCCAGGCAAGATCGTTCACAAAAATAATGAAGATGAGTGGTCCTAAGTGGCTTCCCTGAGGGACGCCGGAGGGAACTTCAAATGGCTGAGACTGGATTCCCCGTAAATTTACAAATGCTCGTCTGTTTGTCAGGTACGAGAGCAGCCACTTTGTAGACCACGATGGGAAGCCGTAGCGTACAATTTTACGGATTGCGATCTCATGAGGAACCTTATCAAATGCTTTGGAGAAGTCAATATAAACGGCGTCCACTTGTTGTTTTTTGCTAACAGCAGTATATAGTGTAGCGGAATAGCTCATAAGATTTGAAACCGTAGATCTATTCTTCATAAAACCGTGTTGATATTCTGATAAAATTGGTTTAGCAGCATTATAAAGTCGCTCGTATAGTAGTGTTTCAAAAACTTTTGACAGACAACAGAGTATCGAAATGGGTCTATAATTCTCCACTCCATGAATATTTCCCGATTTATGGATTGGGGTTATGGCAGCGGTTTTCCAGATACTAGGAAAAATACCATCATTTAGAGATCGATTGAATATAATGCGCAGTGGTTCGGCGAGTGTTTCTGCGATCGCTAGTATAAAAGACGGTGGAATACCGTCTGGGCCGGGTCCTTTTGTTGGATCAACAGATTTAAGGGCTGTCAAGACTTCACGGTTGGTTAAAATAGGCTGAGGAAGGTTTATGTCAAAGCTAGGCAAAGCTTCGGAATACTCGTTGACGGCCGGTGGGCTATGTGAAGAATATACACTCTTGAAGAATTCAGCAAACAGATCAGCAGATTCACGGGTAGTTTCAGATGACCGACCGTCAAGTGAGACTCGCGATGGAAAGCTGTTGACGGAACGTCGAGATTTTATGAATTTCCAGAACTCTGATGGCCTATTTTTCATTTCCCGTTCCACATTATTTATATATCGTCTGACTGAATACGGTATTACGTAGCGCTGAATATTCGGCTTCCATTGATACTAGGTCAGCTTTGTTTGCTGCAGTTCTGTTCCGAAAATATCGTTTACGTATTCTGCGCAATCTATTACAAGAAAGGCGAAGCTCTGTGTTCCACCACGGCTGTTTGTATGATTTTCGGGAAGGACGTTTTCTGGGAGTGTGAAGCGCAACTATCCTTAGCAGATGATCGTAGAAAACGGAAACAGCTTCATCAGGGCAGAGATGTTCAATAAGGTGTGTCCAATCTATTGATGCTAGTGTTTCAATTACTGGGATAATAATTACAATAATTACAATAATTACATCTTCCAAAATCAAGGTCGTGACGGTAATCGTCGTCAATCAAGACATTATCGTCGAAGCAATCAAATATTATAACATGTGGTCTGTGATGGCGATCAGTGGGTAAAATTGAACTAGGTGGATCAACAATGTCAGTTACATCTGGTTTGTTCATAAAAATCAAATCCAGAACTCTACCGTTGACGTTCTCTCGAGAGCACATCTGAGAAAGGCCAGTAGCTAGAGTGGTTTCGATAACAGCCAATTCTTGTTCGGTGGATGCATTTACGGGAAGATATCCATTGGAAGTTTCGTCGAAATTCCACGAAAGATTCGGGAAATTATAGTCACCAGCAACAACTACAATATCGTTTACAGCTGTGGATTGCATTATGCCGTCCATGGCCGTACAGTGCGACGCATAGGTAGACAGGTCGGTATTGGATAGATATTCCAGCACATTTTGTCAAAGCGAATCATACCATTTTGGCACCCTTGATTAGAGACGTTTTCAACGATTGCATACAAAACGGTGAATTCCCAGAATTCCTGAAAATAGCACGAGTTTTACCCATCTATAAAACAGGAAAAAAGACTGATTGCAGCAACTATCGCCCGATTTCTATACTATCGGTGTTCAGTAAGATCTTGGAGCAGCTAATAGCTGATCGTGTCTCGCAATTCCTGAAGCACCACAATATCCTGTACACCTATCAATATGGCTTTCGCGAAGGATCGAGTACCCTGACAGCAGCCTCTGAGCTAGTGGATGCAATCCACAATGCCCTTGATAGCAGAAAATTCATGGGAGTTTTGTTCCTAGATTTGAAGAAGGCTTTTGACACGATCGACCAGACTATTCTTCTCCGCAAACTAGAATCTTGTGGAATCAGAGGTAGTGCGAATTCCCTTTTTGGGAGTTATTTAACCAACCGGAAACAATACGTCCAAATAAACCAGTCAACCAGTGATCTATGTAACTTGTCTGTTGGAGTTCCTCAAGGCAGCAATCTAGGGCCTCTTTTGTTCATCCTCTATGTAAACGATCTGCAAAAATTACATTTACATGGTAAACCCAGACTGTTTGCTGACGATACTTCACTGTCCTACGAGCACACCGATGTTGGAACGATAATTTCCCAGATGTCGACTGATTTAGAAAAACTTCAGGAATATTTTGATGCAAACCTCCTCTCGCTCAACCTGGATAAGACAAAATATGTCATCTTTAGATCCACGAATCGACCTTCTGAGAGCCACAATCAGCTGAAAGTTGGAACCACAATTATTGAACAAGTTAAAACTTTCAAATACCTAGGCCTAAAGTTCGACGAGCAGATTAGATGGAACGCGCATATAGATGGCCTTAGAAATGAACTAAGTGCCATACACAGCATCATATGGAAGATTTCGAGATTCGTTCCTTCTAAACAACTAACCTGTGTGTATCATGCATTTGTGCAATCCAAGTTACAATACATGGTCTCGATTTGGGGAGCTGCTAGGAAAAGCTACATCAGACCTCTTCAAGCCATGCAGAACCGATGCTTAAAAGCAGTTTATAAACGGCCAAGACTTTACTCCTCCCACGATCTATACCAAGAAGCCTCGCACTCGATACTACCAATAGCCGCTTTAAGAGAACTTCAAAGTGTGATTCAGATCCACAACAAACTGTACAATCCGCTTTTCCATCACAACCAACAAATCCAGCAGCTGAACCACAGATTTCCAACACGCTCAAGAGGAAATATAGCAACTAGGAGAGCCAACACGGAGAAAATGAAAAGATCGCCTGAATACTACAGCAGAATGAAGTACAATAATCTCCCAGCATTCCTGAAACATGTAACGAACAAAGCTAGTTTCAAGCGTCAAGTCAAAATCCACCTTAAAACCAACCTCACAAGCTTCCTGAACTAAAGTAAAGCAAAACTAATTAAGTTGTGAACCAGCTCGAACTAGTTCCCTTAACAGAGAACAATCTCACTGGGGACTTAAAAAAAATCAAATTCCTCACTTGGAAAATATCTGCCACTAATCGCCACAATACAAATTTTCTGTATACTCCCTCTCCGCTAGCCACCACCCGCCACCACCCGCCACCAAATCGCCCCACCAAACCGCCACCAAGCCGCCACCAATTACCACCACCAAGCAAGAAATGTGAAAATTGTTATAGTGAAGAAAAGAAATTATGTGCGATCGAAATATTGTAAATTATGAAAAGAAGTAACAAAAAAAAAAAATAGTGAGGAGGTTTTATGCCTTCGGGAGCATGGTCTTCCATTTTTTAAATAAGATCAACTCCCGGGGGCTTTTCCCTGCTCTTAAAAAAAAAAAAAAAAGATGCCTTAATTTCAGAGCAAAGGTTAACGCTTAATATGTTTTAGAACTGTTTTCTAAAATGTTTAATTTATCGGCCTTAGCGGTGAAAAGTGATGTCCGTTTTAGTAGGGACATCTAAAGATTATGATTTTTTTTTATATAGATGGATAGAAGGCTAGATGAAATGAAACATGGTGAAAATGAGCGGGTAGGATTTAGGATTTAAAAGCATTTTCATCACATATCAAATTTTTGTTCCTCACGGGCCTACTACTATAAAGTGGTAGATACAGATAGAGTTGCATCTATCACCACACATTAGTAGGCCAAGCGTGGTCCGCCCCACAAGGGAAAACTTGCAGTGTGGCCGAACAAAAAGATGATAGGTGATCGCTCAGATAAGCTCCCTTTAACTCAGAAACGCATCTATCGATAGTCTTCTCAGTTTGTTATCTTCGCATTCGTTACATCCGAGGTTTCTCATCATTCAGGTATACAGTAGAACCCCGCTTATCCGAGGATGTCGGGGGAAGAACCACTTTGGAATAGTAAAACTTCGAATCACATGAAACATTTAGAAAACACTCCTTTTACTATAGATTGCAACCTCTAGGCGCATAGATCGGTAAACACATGGATTTTGTTATGCTATTTAATTGTCGTCATTCGGAAATTTAGTATTTAAACTAGTCGAATACGAGCAAAACAATAATAGGTAGTATCACTATGTTTTTTGCTTGTGATAATATGAATGATTGAAAATCATCAAACATTTTTTTATAATATGTTTTAAATTGTTCAACGGATAAATCAAGCATAAATTTAATTTTTTTCTGAAGAAGCAATTGGCGTTGAGGACCAAAAATATGAAAAAAGTGCCTAATAAGAATAGAACCACTAATGTTATGCAAAAAAAAGAAAAATTCAAAATATTTTTTTTTTAATTTTAGCGTTTTTGACAGCTTGTTTTAAATTTGTTTAACCGTAGGATGAAAATTAAAAAATCTCAAAAAACTGCTTTGCATTGCCAATGAATTTGTTGATTTATTTAACCTTGGCAAAATCATTTCTGGAATTTTGTGAAAGCTCTAGCCTGCAAAACATGCCATTTTAAAGGTGCTGTCCACTAGCTGACATGCACATGACAGCAGTAGTAGGATGTGATGCAGCCTACCTGTTTCTTTCCCTTTAATGCTGCTACCTTTAGCTTTTTTGGAGGAGCCTGGAAGAAAATATGAATAACCATATTTTATGTCATAATCAAAATAATAAAGCAAAATCTAACCGTATAAACACCAGTCTCATCAGCGTTATAATTACGATCTGGTAGTAATCTCGCATCCGTTAGCACTTCTTCCAGTAAATGGTAAAATAGCGAGGCTGCTGGCTTATTGAACCCTCTAGCTCGAGCAACTCATGTGGCTTCTGGCTTACGGAAAGACAGTTTCGGATTCCGTTACAATAAATTGCTCAGCCAATCTTTTCCGGTCATCTAGTTTGATGCATTGAACCGGTGCTTTTATCCGTTTTTCTCGGCTAGGTCATAGGCCAGTTTCCGAACGTTGGTCATGGCTATGCCGTAGAATCGTTTTTCCAAATCTAACAGATGCTGGACAAGTTCCTGTTCCTGTTGGGGATTGAAAACGGGATCGACTGATGCAAGACTGGTTGAAATGTTGGGATTTGAAAGGTAGCGAATCAAAGCTCTAGGAAGATCTTGGAATCCCGAAGTTAGCAACCGCCGTCTTAACTGGCGATCCATTTTTAGCTGCTTACACGACCTTTCCAGCAGCTGGAAGCTACATGACTCTCGTTTAGTCTTACGGTTATATTTCGAAGGAATCTGTAGGATAATTGCAACAAGGTATTAAAATAACCATTAAAAACAAATTTGTGTACGTTTTACCCGACCTCGCTAGATTTTTTCTTGAATCCTCGTTGCTCTAATCCTTACCAAAAAACTTTCCCGGTTTCTCCTAAATCGTTGCCAAACACCTCAATTGGTACTTCACTGTAGAAAAAATAAAGATTAATTTAATTTAATAAGTATTTTTCGCGAATTATATGCTATTTTCTGAACAGAGAAATTTACATAACTTGGCACATCCGCAATTTTTTGTTTAGTTTATTTTTCAACTGTTTCAAAAGCCTACTTTCTGTAAATCAACAGTACGTCTCAAAAGCATTGCTATACAAAAGAGAAAGTATTCTCATGGTTCGTGTCCGTCTTGCTCGACTTTTGCCCTAAGATAACTTGTCGCTTCTAGGGGTTTAATAAAAAAAATGAATTCCACTGCAAACTGAGAAAAACATTTTCAAACAGTTAAGACACGAATGCCACATGGATGGTAAAGTGTCATTAATAAAACTTTTAACAAAAAATTTTTTCAAACCGTTGCAAAGCAATTTGAAAAAGCATAATTGATACCGAGATAGATGAAGGTCTAATTTGAGCAAGATATGAAAATAACATAACTGTTAAGCATTATGAGCGCGATGTGCGATGAAAACGAAAAACACTAAAAAACCAGAAACACATTCAACACTGATTTAAATCAATACAGTCCAAATTTTATGTGTATTATCTAAAATAATCTGTTTCACGGGGACCACTTTCACTGTGAAGGCTAGTGTAGTTTTCCGACATTTTTTAATTAATCGTTTACTTTTTTTCATGTTTTCTATTCCAGATGCAACTTCAAAGCCTACTGTTTGTTTTCGTTCCTCAATACCATCGTTTACTGTATTCCTGCCGGTTGGGTATGGGGTGAGCATGGATTTCTGAGTAACCTTGGAGTAGTGGACATTGCCGGGAGTGGACCGGTGCATCTGATTGGAGGATCATCGGCATTTGCATCGGCTGTGATGCTGGGACCGCGTTTGGGACGTTATGCCAAAGGAATAGAACCACTGCCCCTGGGAAATCCTGTGAATGCTTGCATGGGGCTTTTCGTTCTGTGGTGGGGATGGCTGGCCTTCAATTCCGGCAGTACGTATGGCGTGAGCGGCGCTAAGTGGATTTACGCAGCTAGAGCAGCAGTTATGACAATGATGGGATCTTTTGGCGGAGGTTGTTTCAGTATTGTGTGAGTATTCAAATGAGTAAAATAATATGACATTTACATCATTAAACTTATATATCATTTCAGATATTCAATGTCTCGCAATGAAGGACGGATGGATATTGTTGATTTGATAAATGGGATTTTGGCATCGTTGGTGTCTGTCACAGCTGGATGTTTCCTGTATCATGCTTGGGAGGCAATCCTAATCGGGTTGATCGGGTCTGCTCTGTGCTGCCTGAGTATGCCTCTGTTCGACAAAATGGGTGTCGATGATCCAGTAGGTGCAAGTGCAGTTCACGGTGTTGCGGGAATTTGGGGTGACCAAAAAATAATGTTGGTAATGACATGTTAAAAGCTTGAACTTCTATCTTCTTTGTAGGTGTTCTTGCCGTAGGACTATTTGCAGATAATCCTATACCACTTGGAACCACAAATGGACGATCCGGTTTGTTCAAGGGAGGCGGCTGGTACTTGCTAGGTGTACAGGCCCTTTCAGCACTATGTTTATCGTGTTGGGCTATTTGTTCTACATTTGCTTTGCTTTGGGTCATCAATAAAATAGTTCCCATTAGGATGGATCCGAACGAGGAACTTTTGGGAGCGGATTTGATGGAACATCGCATTAGACATTCACAGGTAATTTAATATTTAAAGGTTAGTTATAACAGTAATAATTGCGATTTTGTACGCTCTTCAGATTGGAATATCCAGAGCTCTCTCGGCCCTGGCGCCACTAAAGGTTGATTTGGATGATGCAAAAACGGCGCCGCCAATTGGGCGAAATCCCGGTCACGATCAGTGCGTGGATGAAATTCGTGCTGCTAGTCAAAAGTTGTACGAATGGCGATCGTTTATGGATAAAATGTCTCCTCAAAAAAAGGTTGAGGAGCAACAGCCCGAAGCTGGTCAAGCTGAAATTGGTAAAGGCGGTTCCTTCAAATTGCGCAACATAAAGAAAAAATCCAAAAACGATACTCAATTTGGAAACGATGGAAAGTACACAAACACAGCTGGCAATAACCAAATGTTTGTAATATCTGGAGCTAATCATAACAATTTACCTGAGAGAAATGATCAAAACTTTGCTTGGATTGATTAAGCCGTGAAGATAAGTTTGATTCACTTTCAAACATAAACAAAGCAATATTTGCTACGGAATAATAAATGATATTGTTAAAATAAATAAATTAGAAAGTTTTTAGTTGATTGCTTAACACATTTTCTCGAGGTTTACGAAAAAAACGCTTGTAAAGTTTGAAACTTGTTTTCATGAAAAAAACGCGTGCACCATTTGTTGGTAAAACCAACAAACAACAGACAGAAAACACATCAAAGAATACTTTTGTTTACGTTTGTGATTCTGATGACTAGTATTTATGAAAAAATTACAATTCGTTTCAAGTTGATGCGAATTTATCAAAGTTCAATTTAATTAAACCTGTATTGCGGATACACGGATAGTTTCTATAGAAAGTTTGATGGATTCCAAGCGAAATAAGGAGATTTCTTTCAAAATTATTCACGGATTATCCATCATGGTCGAAAAACAAATCTATTGAGCTAATACCATTTTAGGAAAGTTTATCTGTTCCTAATTAATGTTTTATTACGATAATTATTACGATTCACGACGATATTGACCATGGGACTAATATGCGAATATTGAATTTTGGATTATAGATACCTGAATTTTTCAAATTTGGATTATGTAGTATCTTGCCCTTCCGTACCCGTCTTACATCAAGACTCAGGCATAGGCTTTAACTGACTAGAGTAAGAGAAGTTAGATGTGTTTTAGAAGGCAAGCACGAAAGACGTATTTCCTCCCTGACGGCACACTACGATTCTACACTGGCGACGAGAATCAAAATGGCGAACCAACTAGGTAAGTAATTGTCTGTAGGAAGAATATTATAGAGAAAGAGAGTTGAAGTATCGAAATGGTACAGTCGCTTTAATGCGAGAAATCTGTTGCCTGAAACCATTCTGCTTGAAGCAGGTATAAGCAAACGAAATAGACCAGTCGCTTAAATGCGGATTGAGATAAGTACTGGTCTATTCTGCGAAAGAGCAGGACAGCGTAGAATCGCTTCAATGCGGTCAGCCGGAAAAATAGTTCTGGCTGGTAGTTGAATCGTACATGTGATGTATGGGAAGAAAATGAAAGAGGAAGCTTTCCATTTTCTGCCAAACATGTTGGTTTGGGTGAAAGTGTATGGTGCTATATACGTACAGAAGTACTCTTGTCTATGCTAAAGATTATGAGGAGAGAATAAAAGGAATGACAAAGCAGTGTCACAGTATGAGTGAGAGGTTGATTAAAATTGAGGAAGAAAAATTTCTCTCTGGCTCATTTGTCAAACATCCGATTTCCTTGTTTACATTTTGCCACCAGCTAGGTTTGTTCCCTATTCTCTCGCTCATACTCGAATAATTGATGAGAAAGTTATGAATCTCAAAAGTGATGTGAGTTCATGTTTGTTTTTCAGATTTGATTCGGTCTCTCGGTTTGCATTTGCAAGCATTTGACTATGCGGCTCACACGGATGACGTCGGTATCGAGTGGCGCAAGTGGGTGAAGGCATTTGACACTATGATTCGCGCCAGCCGCATTGATGATGACGAATGGAAGAAGGACTTGCTGCTGCATTATGCTGGGCCCAGCGTTCAGCAATTGTTTGATACGTTGCCCGACTTACCTGGAAGTAGTATGCGTGGCCCACTTGCGAATGTGGATGTGTATTTCCCGAACATGTCTTGTTACGAGGAAACTGTGGCTAAATTGAACGCGTTCTTTCTCCCTAGAGAGAATTCTACATACGAACGTCACTTGTTTCGTCAAATAAAACAAAAAGTTGACGAAAGTATTGATTCGTTTACCGTTCGCTTGCGTGTTCAGGCCGAAAGATGTGGCTTTGGAGATAAGATCGAAGAGAACATCAAGGACCAAATAATTGAAAACTGCCAATCGTCGGCTCTGCGCAGGGATTTACTCAAAAGAGATGATGTGGATCTGCAAGGAGTTTTGAGAATGGCCAAAGTTTTTGAAACTGTAGCAGTGCAAGAAAAATCGTTCACCAAAGCTGACGTGATGAAGCCGCAAATTACCGAAGTAAACAAGATTGAAGTCAAGCCATCTTACGGTGACGGTAAGAGAGCTCGTTTTTCTAATTCGATGCGATTGGAATGTCATCGGTGTGGTTATTTTGGCCATATTGCTCGAGATGAAAGTTGCCCAGCTCGTGGTAAATCATGCAAGAAGTGTGGGGGAAGTGACCACTATGCTAAGAAGTGCCGCAAGCGGAAGCAACCGAAAGCAGCATCTACTCGGGACATACCAGAGGGTGTTAGCCGCAATCGAGATTCGACAGTTAATCAAATCGTGGAAACAGAGGTGGAATATGTGTTCCACTTGACGGGCACCGACTGCGAAGGCGAGGTACAATGCGAAATAGGAGGTGTTTCTGATACAGTTGTGATTGACTCAGGCTCAAAGTATAATTTGTTGAGCGAGTCGGTTTGGAAATTTTTGAAATCTCAGAAGGTGATTGTGACTAACCAGAAAACGGATGTGACCAAAATCTTCAAGGTTTACGGCGGACAGGAGTTATCGGTCCTCGGAGCATTTACTGCAGCTGTGAAGCTGGGCGATCAAAATGCATTGGCTGAATTCTATGTCATGAAGGGTAGCGGCAAGATTTTAATTGGACGGGATACTGCAACAGCTATGGGAGTTTTAAAAATCGACGTCGTGAATGAGATCGAGGCTGAGAATAAAACTGGTGTGTTGGGCACCATTAAAGGCATTGTCGTCGATATTCCTGTAAAACCCGGGGTTACTCCTGTTGTTCAGCCGTATCGGCGAATCCCTGTAGCTCTGGAAAAGCTAGTAGACAAAAAACTAGATGAGCTGCTGAGTCAGGGAATAATAGAAAAAGTGGACGAACCATCCAAGTGGGTGTCCCCGGTTGTGGTTGTACCCAAAGGAGATGATGTGCGTATTTGTGTCGACATGCGTCGGGCAAACGAAGCTGTTGAGAGGGAGAATCATCCTCTGCCAACGATTGAGGATTTTTTACCCAATCTTGCCAAGGCAAAAGTTTTCTCAAGACTCGATGTGGAAAACGCTTTCCACCAGGTGGGTTAAAATTTTATTAAAATTTTAGCTAACAGCGGTAGTCTTTCGATTGAAATGAAGAGTGGTTTTATTTTGTAACAAGCAGAGATTTAAGTTATGTTTTCCAGCTGTCAGTTTGAAAAGACCTGTTAATAAAGACGATTATTTTTCTCGAGAATTGATGTAGTAAACTTTATTCTAGGTGGAAATATCACAGAGATCAAGAGAAATAACCACTTTCATCACACGTCGAGGGCTATTCAGGTACGCTCGCTTGATGTTTGGCATCAGCTGTGCCCCTGAACTGTTCCAGAAAATTATGGAACAGGTTTTAGGTGGATGCGAAGGCTGTGTGAATTTTATTGATGACGTGATAGTTTACGGATCCGATGTACTGGAACATAATACGCGGTTGGAGAAAGTACGCTGTAAGTTACAGGAAATGAACGTTAAATTGAACAATTCCAAATGCGTTTATGGTGTGACGGAGTTGAAATTTCTGGGACATATTTTATCTGCTAATGGGATTCGACCAGACACAGATAAGTTGGAGTCTATTCGCAATTTTCGAGAGCCATGTTCCAAAGAAGAAACCCGAAGTTTTTTAGGATTAGTCAATTATGTGGGAAAGTTTATACCCAATTTGGCGACACTAACTGACCCACTTCGACAGCTTCTAAAACAACAGAGTAAGTTTGTTTGGAACCAAATGCACCAGGCAGCGTTCGATAATCTGAAGAGTTACATGACGAATCCTACGACTCTAGGATATTTTAACATAGAAGACCGTACTCAGCTCGTAGCTGATGCCAGCCCGGTTGGCCTCGGGGCTGTCCTTATACAGATTAACGACCAAGGTCCTAGAATAATTTCATACGCCAGTCGAAGTTTAACGGAAGTGGAAAAACGTTACGCTCAAATAGAGAAAGAAGCCTTAGCTCTGGTTTGGGCGGTGGAACGCTTCCACTTTTATTTGTATGGGCAGTCATTTGAATTAATCACCGACCATAAACCACTAGAAACTATTTTTGGTCCTCGTTCGAAACCCTGTGCCAGGATTGAAAGGTGGGTTGTTCGCTTACAGGCCTATAAGGGTACAGTAGTCTATCGACCCGGTAAATCTAACATCGCTGACCCACTTTCAAGACTTGCTGTTACATCCCAAGGAACTGGTAAGGTTTTCGAAGAATATTCAGAGCACTATGTTAACTGGGTAGCCATGAATGCTATTCCGGTTGCCTTAAAGATATCCCAGGTAGAAAAATAGTCCTTTGAGGATAGTACACCGAAAATAATTTTCACTTTAAAGGTAAGTGACATCTGGAGTGAATTTGCGCCATACGTAAATTCATGTGAATTTTAAGTGACCGGTCAAGTGAAATCACTTAAGTGAGCGATCAAGTGAATTTCAAGTGAATGGCAAAGTCAATTTCAAATGTTTGCTCAGGTCATTAATATCTTTCAATTGTAGTGGTTTTTAGGTGAAATTTCGGAATATCAAACATTAATCAACTTTGTTTCTACAAAACAATTATTTATTAAAAATACAACGTAAAAAACGTCACTTTTTCTTCTTCAAAAAGATTTTTCGGCTTCGAAAAATCATTGACTTACTCACTTTGACGAGACATTCGGGTTGATCTTTTCTGAAATAATAATTAAAAAATAAAATAAATTTAACTAGTATTTTTTGTTTTGCATGATACTTACTTTAATTGCATTTGAATATTTCCAAAATAAATCATCATCGGAAAACGTATCCGAAACCTGATTGCTTTAAAAAGGGTCTCTGCGACGTGTTAACCGGTTCACACGATGTTTCTGTCGGTCGACCTATGGAAAATATCATTGTTTTATAACATATAAATTACTTTAATTCTGCATCTACCAACTCAAACAAACCTCTGTTGTTTCTTTTCCAAACAACAATGAAACAATCAATACTGACATTGTTGACATTCGCTATGCAAAAAATCACTTGAATTTTAAGTGATGGGCAAGTGAATATTGGCTTAAGTGACCGGTCAAGTGGATTTCAAGTGAGCATCGAAGACATTCAATGCCGGTCACTTAAAACTCAAGTGATGAGCTAGTGTATATTGATTCGGTCACTTAAAACTTAAGTGAGAGGCAAGTGAAATGTACATGAGCCACTTGAAATGAAGAAATTCACTGCGTTTTCACTTTTAAGTGATTCTTCTAGTGTTTTTTAAGTGTGAATTTGGGTTCAGTGTACAATCTCAGCTGTGAAGACCGCATTAGAGCATGGTTCATGGAATCAAGAGGTCGCTTTATCAAACCTTTCGAGACTGAGCTATGTTTTGCTGGACAGATACTTTTGCGTGGGACCCGTATAGTTATGCCTACAAAACTGAGAATGCATACGCTTGATTTGGCACATGAAGGTCACCCGGGTATGACCGTTATGAAACAGCGGTTGCGTGCGAAGGTATGGTGGCCAAAAATCGACAGTCAGGTGGAAAAGTACATTAAAGGCTGTCGTGGTTGCACACTTGTAGCAGCACCTACTGGTCCGGAACCGTTGAAACGAAGAGAACTGCCTTCGGAACCGTGGCAACATCTGGCTATCGATTATCTCGGGCCACTGCCAACGGGGCACTATCTTTTTGTAGTCGTGGATTACTTCAGCCGCTATATAGAGGTTGAGGTGATGAAGAAAATTGACTCCTGTGAGACCATCAAAAGGTTGACGTCCATTTTCGCTCGTTTTGGGTTGCCAATTTCCATAACAGCAGATAACGGTCCCCAGTTCAGTAGCGATGAGTTTCGAACCTTCTGTGAAACAAATAACATCAAGTTAATCAATACGACCCCTTACTGGCCCCAACAAAATGGTGAGGTCGAACGACAGAATCGTTCTATTTTAAAAAGACTCTCAATAAGTCAGGCGACCAATGCGGACTGGGAAGTCGAGTTGAACAAATATCTTCTGATGTATCGATCTTCCCCACACTCGACAACAGGAAGAACTCCTTCAGAAATGCTTTTTGGTCACAACATACGCGATAAGTTACCATCAACCTAAAGAAACGGATGAGGAAATGGCTGATAGAGATAAGGAGATGAAGGATAAAGGTAGAAGGTATGCCGATGCGAAACGCAATGCAAAACCGAATCCAATCTCAGAAGGAGATAAGGTGTTACTGAAAAAGATGGTAAAGACAAACAAACTCACTCCCAACTTCGACCCTGAAGTGTTCAAAGTCCTTAAAAGAAAAGGCGGAGATGTTCTAGTGGCTTCTGAAGATTCGGGAGTCAAGTACAGAAGACATGTTTCTCATCTTCAGATAATTAGCACTGATAACATAAATCTACAAGCAACATCACTATCACCTCTATTAGACTCAACATCATTGGCCACATCATCGTCATCAGATGCAGCGTCGTCATCGTCAACTAAACCTTTATGCCCTATTATTCAATCGAACTCATCAGATGGCTCAGGAAGATCAAAGAGACAGATACGAACTCCAGCATATTTACAGGATTATTCACATGACATTTAACCTTGACATTTAAGTTTATTTTGAAATAAAATTAGACTAAAAAGAAAAAAAAAAATAAAAAGGATAAAAGTAATGTAGTATCTTGCCCTTCCGTACCCGTCTTACATCAAGACTCAGGCATAGGCTTTAACTGACTAGAGTAAGAGAAGTTAGATGTGTTTTAGAAGGCAAGCACGAAAGACGTGCCTCCCTGACGGCACACTACGATTCTACAGATTATAGATACCTTAACTTTCCAAATTCAGAACCAGTGTTCATTGAGATTAGGGTCGGCATTTAATAGAGGGACATGTTCTACTTTTCCTAAAATTCCTCATTGTTCTTTGTTTACGCAGACTATTATTTACAGAAACAAGCCTGATCCACTAATATTCAACCTCTTGGCTTAATGACACTTTTGATTTCAAAATGCAATCGATGAAATCCTTTGAATTCAGTCCAATTTCCGAAACAACAATCGAACAGAAAGCTTACAAGTTCAGTGAGTAAAAATCGACTAATCGAGTCTAATTTCTCAACCGTAGTGACGATTATTTTCTTCCCGCCCGTCTCAACATAACAATGTTAGCTGTGTAAATTAACGCTTATCGGCAGAAATAATTAGGAGTGAAATTACACTGTTGCCTACATTAGGCATCATAAAAGCGGAGTTTATGATAAAAAAAATGCAATTTTTTACGTTTATTTTTATCCAAATGTCCCGCTTCTCTGAGACTGGTACAAAAACACATGTGTGTACTAAAACCTATTTTTTTCGATGAAGAAATCACAAAAGTTTAGTTTTACGGTTACAAACAACTTTTGTTGTACGAAAAGCTTTTCGCCAAAAATTTTTTTTGACAATTATTTCGAAAATTGCATAACCACAGAGGCTGAAGAACTTACCTTTCAGTAGTTTTTTCCTTAATTTTGAAATACATTTGGACTGGCTCATATATACAATTTTATGAAATTATGGTCAAAATAGTCAAGCGATAAGATAATCTAATTTTGGATGGATTTTTTGTTGATTTTAGTAAACCCGGTTAAAAGGAGGGTTGCGTTTTAATGGCTTAATTTGGTGTCAAATCGAGAATCAAAATTTAATTATCGGACTACATAGCTATATCCGTACGAGTCCCGAAAGTTTCAAAAATTTAAAGTTGTTTTAAATTCTACCAAAAAATGTGGAATTATAGTAAAATGAGGTGAATCGGACAGTTTTTCTTCCACCGAAGTTCAGTAAAATTCCTCTCTTCCAGCCCTTGATTTGCTCAAGATAGTATTCAGTATTTTGTGGACCCAAACGATTGTGTGAAACGGGACAGTGGCTTGAGAAACTCGTTATGTTTAGGTTTTCAGATTTAAACCGCGCTGTTTCAGCTAAGCAAATATTTTTTTGATTTTTCCTACCCCCACGAATCACATTTTTCGTCAACCGTGTTTATATTCATAGAAATGTTAACGGTAGTGTCTAACTTCAGGGGTAACAGTCAAGAAAGACAATTAGCCGGTTAAGGTTATATAGAACCGGATTACTATTTGGGCTGCATCTTCAAAACTACTGGACCGATTTTCATAAATTATACCATTTTGGAATCGTCTACATGTTCACTATCTATTTACAAGAAACAAAATCTTTATAATTTTAAAGGCGCCTGAAAATTGAGCCGAAAGACAAAATGGTCAAAAAAGGATGATGTTTTAGTGCAAAGATCCCGGTTCGAATAATGAAATTTCTTTATTTCAGCTAAATTGATGCTAATTTAAAATAATAAAAGTTTTTGTTATAAACCAAAAATTTCCATTACTTTCTTTTTTCTTGTTGGGTACCTATCACTGCGACCAGTGTAGCATATAATTTGAAGCATAAACTGTCATAAATTAAATGCTCAACAGTTTTATGTTACAGCTTAAATCTCAAGTCACAATTCTCATATATTATTCAAGTATTCGGTTGAAGCAACCAAGTCGTTGACATTAACAGTTTCCAAACAAATTTATTGCTGAAGCTAGTCCTCATAATCGACTAGAGACGTTGACCCATGTCATCGTCACGTATAGACAAAATAACCAAAACACTCTTTCATATTTTCGTTAAGTGCGTAGCGTAATATGATCGTTCTGTTTGTGACTCGGTGCATCGATGCGTCAGCGCAACGAAACCATAACACAAGTGGTCGATTGTTAACTTCGCTTACGCATCGATCTGAATATATATTTTTGAAGCGCCTTATGTAACTCCAGGCTCCTCCTCAAAATAAATGTATGTAGAGTTAAGAATTATGTGTGTAGAGTTAAGTTAGTATAAGAACAAAAAGAAACCAAATAAACGGGTCAGTCTAGTCTATATTCGGACTCCAACCAATTCGGATCAAGTGTATAATTTTGATGACAAGTCCGCACGTTATACCAGTTAGTTGATCTATTGTAATATGTCCCCTGTTTTAATATATGCTAAGTCAAGGAAGATCACTTCTATATATTTAGATAGTGTCCCTATCTTGAGATTTAGCATTTTCCCAATCTGGTATAACCGCTCTTATGAAGCTGTTCATCTTTTTAGGACCAATTGAAAAAACATCGGAGGGATCTAATATGCCACAGCCGATTATTTTAATCCGTTTCGATATAAGAGAAGGACATTCGCAAAGAAGATGCTCTGACGATTCCTTCTCCATACTGTAGAAACGACACTCGTCAGAGTTGATTCTGCCAATTTTATTCATGTGATATCTGCATTCACAGTGACCTGTAACGAGCCCTGTAAACATTTTAAGGTCTTTCTTAGATAAGCTGAGAGCTTTTTCTGATTTTTTAATACTTGGTTGGATAAATCTTTTAGCCTGTTGCCCTACAACAGAGTTTTTCCAATTTGTTGCAATCATACATTTTTCTTTATTTTTCATTTCTAATTTAAAATAGCATTTGGAAATACTGCAAAATGGTTCTGGTCCCTCAAGCGGAATAGAAGACCCTTCTCTGGCCAAGCTGTCAGCCTTTTCATTGCCCTCTATACCGCAATGCCCAGGAACCCAGTAAAGATTAACTGAATTTTTTTGAGTTAGTTTTTCCAGGCAATTGATACATTCACACACTAATTTTGAAGAGCATGTGTAGGACCTAAGTGATTTAAGAGCTGCTTGACTATCTGAAAAAATGCATATATTTGCATTTCTATATTTCCTTTTTAAACAAATGTTCACACATTCTAATATTGCATAGATTTCGGCTTGAAAAACTGTCACCCAATTACCCATAGAAATTGAAATGTTCACACCAGGACCTGTTATACCCGCCCCAGCGACATTTCCAATTTTTGAGCCATCCGTAAAGAAAGAAAGAGACCCAGAGCGTAGTGTAGGACCTCCTTCGTCCCATACTCTCCGGCCAGGTTCTATCAAATTAAAAGAATGATTGAAAACCGGTTTGCTAGGTATCCAATCCTTATTTAACAAAATCATTGGATTTATCTGAAATTGTTCCTTAATTTTCATTCTATCATTGTTCAAATTCATTTGCATTGAAGTTTCTTCGATAACTGTCATTGCTTGTTTATTTGCTTCGAATTGAACACACTGGTGAAGTGGTAAGATATGAAGCATTGCTTCTAATGCCTTGGTGGGAGTGCTACGCATAGCCCCCGTAGTAGATAATAGAGCGATTCGTTGCAATTTTTCGAGGCATCTTTATGTTGTCACCTCTTTAGTTTTCGGCCACCATATCAGCGATGCATAAGTTATTCTAGGTTTAACTATAGTTGAATATATCCAGTGAATCATTTTTGGTTTCAGTCCCCATTTTTTACCAAATGTCTGTTTGTTTATCCATAGGGCACTGGTTGCTTTATTTACAATGTATTTAAGATGGGCATTCCAATTTAGTTTGTTATCTAACATAATTCCTAAGTACTTAACCTCTGATGTTAGTTCTAGGGGACTGCCATTAAGAGTTAAGGCTCCAATTTTAAGTTTCTTCTTTCTTGTAAATGGAATAATTGATGTTTTCATGGCGTTTACATTTAATCCTTCACGATTACACCAGCTTGTTATGAATTTTAATGCACTCTGCATTCTATTAGTGATGATGTCTTGAAATTTGCCCCGGATGAGAATAACAATATCATCGGCAAAGCCAATAGTTTCGAAACCTTGCCTTTCTAGCTGTGTTAACAGCTCATCTACAACTAGCGACCATAATAGCGGTGACAGAACCCCGCCCTGTGGGCAACCTTTTTTAGCTTTTATTGTAACAGAGGACATACTTAATGAAGATGTTATTAATCGATTTGACAACATTTTGCAAATCCATTTTGTGATTGTTGTATGGAATCCGCGGGCAAGCATTGCTTTCTCCATCGATAAATGAGAAGCATTGTCAAATGCTCCTTCTATATCTAGAAAAGCAGCTAAAGCTATTTCTTTACTTTCAAAAGATTTTTCTATTTTTGAAACCAGTGTATGAAGCGCCGTCACTGTAGATTTACCCGTTTGATAAGCTAACTGATACTTATTCAGAGGATTTTTTTTCCATATGGTCTGATTTTATAAATTCATACATTATTTTTTCCATAATTTTTAGAAAAACTGACGAAAGACTAATCGGTCTGAATGATTTTGGCGAGGATTTATCTTTTTTATTTAGTTTTGGAATATAAATTACTCTTACTTTTCGCCATTGTTCCATTACTTTAAATCAGCATCAATTATTTTTAATTTTGATGTCATATGTAATGAATGGAAATATAAAAAATTAAAAATAATTTATTTTCTTCTTGAAAACCATTGTTTTTAATTACTGAATAATGAGCTTTTATTTATAAAACTGAGCCGATAAATTATTTAGTCTAAAAAACAGAAAACTAATGGAAACTGACTAAATCTACCAAGCAAAAATACAAAAATCTCATACAAAATTCAGCTTCAAGTAATACCTCTCCACGATTTGAACTGGATTTGATTTAAATTTTGTATGCTTCGTACTTCCAGTAACAATTTGTTAGTGTTAGTGTCTTCAGTTTTGTTTTCATATTGAAACTAATTTAGGTTGTTTTATTTTTCAATGTTCAATCTCAACCAAATCTTTTCTTTCTAGACATCGCTTCACAGATCAATAAGTAGAGATTTAAATATCAGTTCCATATGCTAAGCATCAAACGCGTCACGTAAATCACCAACTAGCGGGACGCTTTGGCTGGGAATTACTGTAGATTCCGATTTCGATAAGCTTGTTAGTTTATCGCTGCATTTGATTTTATTAAATCATACAGCAGCAACGACTCGCGATTTTAGCTTAATCTAAAAAATAGTTCAGACTACACTTATATAGTAGATAGAACACAACACGGCACAAGTCGCCGGGTAATGTTCATTAGGCTGCGCAGCGCAAGTTCAATGGAACTGTGAAAGTTGAATCACGTGCGTTGTTTGTATTTGATAAATTTACTTGCTTGAAATTATAATCGCAACCGCGGAAGCAAATCATGGGAAAATTACTTTATATCGAAGATTGCTTAAGTAACGCGAGGCAATTGTTGGATTGCGCTTGGGGGAGTAACATCTAAACTTTCGTTCAGTTCTGTGTTATTTTAAATATTTAGAAATAAAAACGGTCGCGGAGTATGAACAGCTGATTCGGACTCTTGATAACATGGATAACCTTGCAGAAAATGTTTCTTTTACTAAGAATTCATCTCAAGTGCCCAAACTGTACGACTTCGGGAGGGAAGACGGGACTTTTATGTTGTTGTGTGCGTTTATATTGTTAAACATACAGACAGGATTCGTATTTTTCGAATCCGGAACTGTCAGTGCCAAAAGTTCTATCAACGTGATTGTGAAAAATGTGATGGATGTAGTGCTGGGGGGCATATCGTTTTGGCTGTTTGGATTTGCTTTCATGTTGGGACGCAGCGATTACCCGAATCCGTTCATCGGTTTGGGAGAATTTCTTTCGGATCCTTCAGTTTCCGAACCCTTGTTGGGACAAATGATGACAATATATCTGTTCCAGATGACATTTTGCACAACGGCAACTACTATAGTAGGCGGAGCGGTAGCTGAAAGGTTGGTAAATACAAACAGGTGTAACAATGCAATGTGGTGGAAAGAGAGGTGATGAGAAAGAAACGTTGCAAAAGTAGAAGTAAAGTTTTTTCTTCGTAAACATAGTTACCCTGACAGAAGTGACGTCACTACCGACCATTTTCGCGACGCAATTGGCCTAGGATAAATGAAGCTTCCTGACAACGACGCGTAGCGACGCAGGACTTGTTTATGTTTATTTTCTTTTTTTCTTTCCGACGTGCAATAGTGTGCGTTCTTTTGCGCCACCTTAGTAAAAGTGTACCTCATTGGTAACAATGCGTCTAAAAAAACAATTTTAGTGTAAATATATTTTGTTTGACAGTTCAAAGGAGTATTTAAATACAATGGGCAATCAGAATACAATATCCAATCTTGAATTCTGCAACCAACCAGCTTACCTTGAATATTGATAGAAATTTGAAATTTAAATGAAACACACTTTTTTTACTTCATTTGGGTGAGTTGAGCTAAAAGCGTGAGTAAAAGTAGCAAGAGCCTGTTAACGCAAAACGAAAGTTACTTTTTATGTAGGTAGTTGTTTATTGTTTTATAAGCAACTGGTTGTGTGTTATGCTGGGAAAATACTTTATTGTTATCAGTTAAGCATAAGAGTACTGCAAGCTTGAATGGAAATTCTAAAATTCATATGACCCATTCCAGCGTGACGTCACAACGTTTAAAAAGCAGTTTTTTGGTAAATTGTATGTAAATTTTACGGTTTATTGAGCACATTAAAAAATATATACCGTCAGAAGTTCAGAATTTAAAACGCTATAGTTTTGGATCAAAACCAATAGAAGTTGTGACGTTACAACGCGTCATTTTTTTTTTACAAAGCCGTACTTTCTGCTTTTCTATACGACCAAACTTTATAAAAATTTCCGAAAGGTATCAGCTTAGAAACTTAACAAATAATGCCATTTGGTGATCAAATAGATCCATTCATTCCCAAAAAACAGATATGGATTGCAACACTGCGAACATCAATTTGTTAATTTGAGTGATCACGTGGATATTATTTAAAAAAAAAACAGGAAAAACCTATTCTTTAAAGCAGGGGTTTTCAGATCGTGCTCCGCGGAGCACTTGGTGCTCCGCGAAACTTTTAAAAGTGCTCCGCGAGACGTACGCAACGAAAATAAACGAACCTTGAAAAACTTTAATTTTTTCTTATCGTTTAGTTTTTATCGAAGCATAAGAAAAAAAATTACAGGGCATGTAGTACAAGCGAATAAATTTTGTTTACTTTGTCTTTACTGGCGACTAGGACTGGGCTTTCCACACTCGGCAACTTGAACTTCAAATTCGGTTGATGAGACTTGTTTTTGGTTGCTATTCGTTCAATCTTTAGTGAACAGGATGACAACACACCTGCAACTGGTGATGCATCAAATGCAGAACTTCCATCGATGGTCGTTGAGCTAACCTGGAGGAAATCGAAGAACCTTAGCCGGAAGATGTATCTTACTTACTTACTTAATGATCCCGCGCCGATCCTCCGGTGCATAGGACCGTGGTAAAAGACCTCCACTGTTGACGATCCGGAGCCAGCGTCTTCACATAGTCCCACTCAAGACTCTCGTTGACAGTTCGGATTTCAGCGGCTAGGCTTCGCCGCCACGAGTTTCTGGCGGCGAAGCCTAGCCTCTCTTCTTCGATGTCCTTCTGGATTCCAGTCCAGCGCCTCTCTGTAAATCTCGTTTTCATCTTTTCGCAGCGTGTGCCCAATCCATCTCCACTTACGTTCCCGAATCTCGATTTCTAGCGGCCTTTGATGACACCGGCGATGTAGTTCCTCATTCGAGATCCAGTTGCCAGGCCACCAAGCGCCGTTGATATTCCGCAGGCAGCGCTTTACAAACACTTGCAGTTTTTGCGTCGTCACGCCATATGTGCTGGCGTGACCGCCAGATGGTTCGGAGACTCGCAAACGCAAATCGGGCCTTTCTGATCCGTATTTCGATGTCTTTCCTGGAACCACCATCAGGCGTTACCTGGCTACCAAGATACTGGAAGCACTCCACTTTCTCAACTTGTTGTCCAGCTACCATGAAACTGGAGGGATTTCCTGTGTTGATCTCCATCGACTTGGTCTTTCCGACATTGACTTTGAGACCTGCTTTTTTTTATTAGTTGTTAACCCAGGTGGTAAATCAATTTTACGGATTGCATTCCAAGGCGCGGCGAGCCATCGCGTCCCCCCAGTTTGCTACTCTGGGTCCATGGGTGCAATTGGACGACTCATGATACAATGCTAAGGAACACTGTACCCCCTACGCCATAAAGTCCACCTGGGGCCACTGACCTTTGTTCCCACCTCGAACTGTTTGACACACTTTACTTCAATAGTGGGTGGTCAATTTGCGCTCGTGCGCTCCAAGGCAATACTCGTTTCCGAATCCTCATCAGCAAAACCTCATTCTAACACAACTCGATGCGCAACCCCTCCTCTGACGAGTTAGGACCCGACATCTCATCGTGTGAATGATGTCCCCACGCAACGCAACTACTAACTTTGTGAATCCAGTCCAAGATCCAGAAACACAAAGCGAGTTGTCGACGACACTTTCTCTGTTCAAACACGCGGGTAGGAGGGGTAAGCCCCCTAAGCCACGTGTAGGACTCAGACTCCTCCGAACTCACAAATAGTGTTGACTTAAGTCACCACTCAGCGCAACTACCCGATCTTCAAGTCGGGCGCTTGACCACCCGAAGCGCAGATCGAGCTATAGAACGCCCTCATAAGGTCACATTTGCGGTTCAGGCGCATCAATTCCCGAAACGCGTGTCGAACCCTGACACCTCCGGCAAAAAGTGCCTCTCGGACACTGACGTGTAAACACGTCCCTAAGTGATCGGCCCACCATGGCCACCACTTTGCGCATCTACTCATTTTGCGAATCGGGTCTATACCCACCGAAGCGCAAAACGAGTTGGCGATCGCTCTCCCTCCGGTCACGTCCGCATATCAGGGCCATGACCCCCCGAAAGCGTGTTGGACCGTCACGCACACACCCAAGTACTGGTACCTAAGTACCCGGGTGCACCACTTCTTCCGCGCGGGTTTGGCAGACCCGTCGACAGCCTCTAGTGGGTTTTGGTGTAGTTCTCTTGGCCGTACATCTGCAATACGCCGGACTTGCAGACACGTTTCCACTCTGCACCACGGGGAGGTGGAACTACGTCGCAGAGCTTTGAGACCTGCTTGGATCTTGGAAGATGTATCCAACGCCAAGAAAATAATAATCGCTGCAAAACACTCTATGAAAAGGCTGTTCTTGCGTCGTACTTAGTGGGCTACCGAGTTACAAAAGCTGGAGAAGCGCATACTATTGCTGAAAACTTAATCAAAACTTATATTCAAGTAATCGTCCGTGTTATGGTTGATGATAAAACAGTGGAATTGGTAAATCCGATTCCTATGTCTGACAATACGGTTTCTCGGCAAATTTGTGACATGGGTGAAGATATTGAAAGCATTTTAATTTCTCAATTGAGAACTTCAAAATTCGCCATGCAGCTTGACCAATCCACAGATGTAGCAGGACTAGCAATTCTAATGGTATTTTTCCGCTATCAAGGTTATGAATGTTTCGAAGAAAATTTGTTCATTGCAAACTTCCACAACGGGGGCTGAAACTTTCAAGCTAATTGATGATTATGTTGCGGACTACAATATTCCATGGAAAAATTGTATTGGTGTATGTACGGACGGTGCGAATGCTATGGTTGGAAAAATTGCTGGAGTCGTTGCCAAGATAAAAAAAAGACCAATGGTTGCGGTTGTAGTCATTGCATCCTTCATTAACATGCATTCGCTATGAAGAACTATCATGATCTTTGAAAGAAGTCTTGGACGAAAGCGTAAAAAAAAATCAACTTTATTGAGGCTCGACCGGAAAAACGTTTTTTCGCCCGTTAGAATTAAGATCGGAAGTAAGAACGTTTTTAATCGACACTAATTTTGCATTTGAGGTCAAATTGAATAATGATCAGTGGCCCTTCAGGTTGACTTATTTGGTTGACAATTTTCATAAAATGAATGACAATCTTCGATTCAAACGGAAAAATGTTGGCCTTCATCAGAAAAATCAAAAGCGCAACATGGAAAGCTTTCCAAATTTAAGAAGCATTCAATCAGAAATAACTTCAATGTTATAATCCGAAAATTTTTGAGAATTCAACGAGCATTTGCAGGGACATATTTTGACAATCACAACACTTTTCGATGATAGCACTTTTTCTGTATTCCTTGATGTAAAGTTGAACTAACAGGCCCACGTATCTAATGAAGTAATTTATAATTACAATTACAATGTTTTTTTCGCAGGATTTGTTGAACAGCTTTCAATAATATTTCTCCGAAGAATATCATAAAAAGATCAAAGACTTAAAATGGGTGTCAACTGAAAAATGAATTTCAAATTTTGTCCGATACAGCTAAATTTTTTGTCCTGCTGTTTTCCACAACTTATCTATGTGAGGATGGATTTTACACATATCTCGCAACGAAGACAAAATATCAATCCCGACTAAACGCGGAACCAAACGTCAGACTTCAACTTACGCAAATTGAACCAAACATGTTACAACTTGGAAAATTGAAGAAAGCGTATTTGTTCTAGTGAAATCATTAATTTTTGATGACACATATTTTGTTGATAAAAACATGACTATTCAAAGAATAGTCATTTATTACTGATTTTATTAACTACGATTACAAGACCCAAGTAACAATTTAAGTTTTTTAAGAAGCTTGAAGGGTGCTTCAAAACATTGTTATAAAACAACGTTTTGTTATATAGACCCCATTAAAACATATATAAAACACCTATAGGAGTAAAAAGGCCCACCTACAGGAGGTTCTGAAGAACACATTCCAAGTATCTTATACAGCCATAAGGAATAAAAAGGGCTTTGCCGAAAGCTGGTTCAAGATAATCAATTCTAGTGGCAGATAAGAAAATCATGCATGAAAAAAACGATTCTGAGAACGGTTTTAAATCGTATTTATTAAAATAAAAAAAAATCGATTAAAAAAAATAAATTTCAACTACAAATAAAACAACATGGTTCTTTCCTGTCAAAATCAAGAGGCATAAAATAATAATTCGATTTATCTGGAAAAAAGGCAAATGATATAATCGAAATCAATGATAAAGTTAGTTGCGCTTCGAAATTTATCGATTCATTTTTAAAAATAGGGGCAAATAAAAAGCGCCCCTTTATAATTTTGCTAAACGAAAGAGCTCAATACATAAATTTTGGTCATTCGGTTTTTGCAAATGGCATTTTACTCTCATTTGTCATTATTTTTAAAAACATATTTGGTAAAATAAAGATATTTCAAGCATTTAATAAAAACATTGCTACATTTTGTGATTTTTATTTTAAATAAATATTACTAAAAAAATGGCGTTTCATCTGCTGTAAGCGACATTTTTCAGAACAGCTGACTGAATAATTCCATTAACTGACAACACATTATTTCGAGCACTTTTTTGTACACAATATTTAATTTTCTCAGTTCTATTATTTGAGTCACTATCACTATTCGGTTAGTCACTTCTTAACATTATGGTGTAGTCTGGCATTGCATTTATGCAGTGCTTTCGAGGATCGATCTACCCGCTTTCCTTTCCAATGCTACGGAAACTCTTCGGTAATGGCAATTCCGACAGTCATACCCGTTTGGCCGTTCTTGCTGCTCCGTTGCTTGAAGAATTATCTTTCGGCGACGGCACATCATGTACATCCGGATTAGATTTTAGATTTAGATTTATTTGTAGGCATCAGTAGTGAATTCATGATATAGCATTCCTAGCGAGCAAGTGATTGCTCTTTTAAAGGAATGTAACGTTGTTATGTTACTATGTTATTCGGATGAGTTTACATAGTTCGTGTATAGCTGGATACATGACGATGAAGCGATGACGTAGATTTTGCAGTGAAGGTATCGGTGTGTGGAGGTTTGGTGGTATGGCGGTATGCTGCGGCGGTGGCGTGTTGAGGCGGTGGTATGTTGAGGCGGTGGTGTGTTGAGGCGGCGGTGGTCTAGGCGGAGAGGTGGTAAATAAAAAGAGGTATACAGAGGTATTAGTATGGCTGTTATTTCAGCGGAGGTAGCGACTGATATGTTGTTTGCAGGTTGAGGTCAACTGTATTTTGAAGTTATGGATTGTTGAGGCTTGTTTCATTGTTTCCGGCAGGCTGTTGTACATCGTGCTGCCAAAGTAACTCAGCTTCCTTTTACCGAATTCGGTGTTGACCCTGGGTAACCGAATGTGGTTGATCTGCCGTGACGCTCGAGCCGATGTCACTCTGTTCAGCACTGTATTGCGATGCGTGTTTGGGCTCGTCAAAAGTTTGTGTATAAACGTTACACTCTGGAACTCCCGTAAACCGCGGATTGGTAGGATTGAATCCTCGGGGTCATTGTACAGCGATACTGAAGGGTACAGGAAGGGTTTCCTGAATACAGCCTTTAACGCACGGTTCTGCAAGCACTGCAATTCCCTAATACGACTCCGAGCTGAGCTTCCCCACAGTGATACCATGTATTGCAGTCTCGAGTGGAAGAGCGCGAAATAAAGTTTCTTGAGCCATGCAGTTGGAATGAAGGAGGACATTTTCCACAGTGCGCCGCAGACTGGTGCTAACTTTTTTTTTAACTGCTCGATGTGCACACTCCAGGTTAGATTTTCATCGAGTGTTAATCCCAGGTATTTGTAATCCCTGACTCGATGTATTTCGGTGTTAACAAGGTTGATCGTTGGCAATTCAGGAATGACGATATTTGGGTTATGATTTAGATTGAACGAATCATCATAATAGCGGCAGGCCTGGCTAAGTAGGATACAGTTTTCCATCATGATTTGAACCTATGGAAGTTTACAACAATTATTATTCCGCAATTGAACGATGCAACGCGATCAAACGATGAATATTTACCTTTTTATTGCTGCAGTGGATGAGAAAACAAATCAACTTGCTGCCATTATTGATGCTTGGATTGGTTCTGACCAAGGATGGAAAAATTCGTTCACTAGCATGAACGCTAACGATTCTCAATCCCCGCTCCGTTCACGATGGTAGCATCGGCGATGCGAGCGTGAACAGACGATCGCCGATTGGTCGGATTGGCAATCCGAATGAATGAACTTTTAATAGGTTTGGGTGAATGAACCGACGGCCGAAACATTCGCCTCAGTTAACTGGATCGATTTTTATTTTCACCACGACGTTCGTTGGATGAATAGATTCGCAAATGATTGTCGAAACACAATCGCCAAACGATTGCACGATTGCATTCGCGAATGTTTCTGTAACCGGTAAATGGATGCGCCATCAGGTGCTTGTTTTTCGGCTAATTTTGTGCGTGTTAAAGCCCCCGCGCTCGCTGACGGTTTGTTTTCTCATGATGTTAATTCAATTTATGTTGGATTAAGCATATAGTTAATAAAAAAAGTGGACTTTTGGACATTGCGGGAATAACTAAACGGAAAAAGGGGGGTTTGAAAATGTCCACTCTTGTTCACGAAGCGTAGGGATTTAGATTTTGTCTACTGGAACCTTTTTTTACAAATACATATTGCCAAACAAAAATTTAAAAATGTTGAGTAAAGCTACTTCAAAATTTGGCTAGTTTCAACATCCTAAAAAGGAAAAGGACATATTTCGATCTTTGCTTCATTCCTGAGTTTAGCACGAAAAATGTTGCGAAATTTTAAAATTCGTAATGAAGTTGTACTCGTCCGATAATTTCATAAAGGTATACATTTCATTCACATCAATAGATTATTCATTCTAAACTATGCGCTGTAAATAGGAAATTTTAATTTTTAAATTCTGATTTCTTAACTTTTAGATTCTAAGTATGTACTAAATTGTCAATTCTAAATATTAAATTCTTAATTCTAAATTACAAATTATAAATTCTTAATTCTAAATTCTAAATTCTTAATTCTAAGATTTTAATTGTAAGTTCTTAACTCCAAATTCTAAATTCGTTATTCTAAATTCTAAATTCTTAATTCAAAATTCTTAATTCCAAATTCTGAATTCCAATTTTTTAATTTTTAATTCTTAGTTCTCAATTCAAAATTCTAAACTCTAACCTCTAAATTCTAAATTCTACATTCAAAATTCGAAATTCTTTATTCAAAATTCAAAATTCTAAATTTTAAATTCTAAATTCTTAATTCTAAATTCTAAATTCTAAATTCTAAATTCTAAATTCTAAATTCTAAATTCTAAATTCTAAATTCTAAATTCTAAATTCTAAATTCTAAATTCTAAATTCTAAATTCTAAATTCTAAATTCTAAATTCTAAATTCTAAATTCTAAATTCTAAATTGTAAACTCTAAATTCTAAATTCTAAATTCTAAATTCTAAATTCTAAATTCAAAATTCTAAATTCTAAATTCTAAATTCTAAATTCTAAATTCTAAATTCTAAATTCTAAATTCTAAATTCTAAATTCTAAATTCTAAATTCTTAATTCTAAATTCTAAATTTTAAATTCTAAATTCTAAATTCTAAATTCTAAATTCTAAATTCTAAATTCTGAATTCTAAATTCTAAATTCTAAATTCTAAATTCTAAATTCTAAATTCTAAATTCTAAATTCTTATTTCTAAACTCTAAATTGTAAATTCTGAATTCTTAATTCTTAATTCTTATTTTGTTATTCTAAATCCTTATTTATAAATTCTGAATTCCAAAATAGAAATTCTTAAATTTATGCACTAAACTCTTGAAATCCAAACCTTTGGCACTAAATTCTCAAGACTTAATTCTTAATGTTAAATTGTGAATTCGAAATGGTAGCTTTTCAATTCTAAATTTAAATTCTAAATTTCTTATCATAAATTTTCAATTCTTAATTTATTCATTTGAGCATTAAATTCCAAAATTAATGTCTTCAAAATCCAGGGTAATATTGATCACTTTTTCCAATATTTTTCGATTATTTTTCCTACTAAGGGGATTGTGGCATGTTTCATATTTTTAAAACCACTACTGGACTCCTATGAACGTAAAACATAGTTGCAGAAATTTATTGGACTACTTTAAATTTGATTTAAAAATAGATTTCTTCGCTGTTCAGGAATTGATGCTTTGAGGTTATATTGCTCAGTCTCCATTTTTACGGTTTTAACGAGTTTTCTTGATCGTAAAGGATACAAAACACCTTCATAATTGTTTACAAATTCTAATTAATCAGTTTTACCTTGCTTTTTAACGTTTTCTTTTAAAAACATTTTTAATCGAAAAAACAATGATACTGCATACATCTAGGGGCAAAAATCATAATAATTGATAAATAGTTTTAGCTTCAAAGTACAAATGAAATTTTAACTTCACACATTCCCCTAGGCCCTCCCGCTATTTCCATGTTCATTTTTTCTTCAAACTTAGTCATTTGATAGGATTCCTTTCCATTTGTCTAATAAGGACTTACTCTTGGAAAATGTCCTTACTTTTTAAATATCAAAAATTTATTATTAAATGACTATAAAAATAGCACTATAACTATTCATATACAAAGAATAGAAGTTGTTCTTTCACATTCAACCACCCATTTGCTTCTAAATACTTTTTGGTATCATCAGGAGAGCTGTTTTTTGGCGAGCCTTGGAAAGAATAGATATTTTAAGATTTTGAAATTTCACTTTTAATAACAGAAAACATTTTCAAATACAAACCAAATTTTGTCTGTTTGATACTCAATTAATGAGCTTTAAAACGTAGAAAACAGTTTTCAAAAATACAAACTATAGACCAAGTTATTGATCATAATGTGGAAAAATTTATAAATAGTCAAAGTTACCCCGGTGATCAAAGTTACCCCGTTTCACGGTACCTAAATCCTAATTCAAATTAAACATTTTTATTTTAAGATTTTAATTTGAACTTCTTAAAGAAATATTTTCATTTTTATTTCTAAATTTCTATTCAAAATTCTTAAATCTTAATTCTTGATTCTAAATACAGGAAGAATTTAGAATAGACAGCTTCGAATGAAGAACCTATAGTGGAGAAATAAGAACATAGAATAAAGAATTTTTAGTATTAAATTTTGAATTTAGTATAAGGATTTAAGATTTAAGCTTTCAAAAATCAGAATTAAGAATTAAGCATTAAGAATTCAGAAATAAGAATTATTTAAGATAAGTTAACCACCGTTAATTAAGTTTTGTAAATTATTTTTTCGGCATATCGGTGAAATGTATATTCTTGGAGAAAGAATATCCGTCCGGGGTATACGTGTTCACCACATGTAGACTTCGGACCAACCAGATTTCATTGTATAGGTTAAGGTAGTGCCACCTCTATCCCGGTACTACTTCTCCTAAATAATGAAATGTTGCGGGGTAAAGTATGGTGTACGTTAATAAGCTTTCCTCGCAAAAATGCTCTTTCGCTCTTTTCAACATCTGTCAAATTTTCTTCTCACTTTTCTATCCATCTTCATAAAATTTCATTTCTGATATTCTTTCTCCAAGAATATACATTTCACCGATATGCCGAAAAAATAATTTACAAAAAAAGAAATAAGAATTAAGAACCAAGAATTAAGAACTCAAAATAAAGAATTCAGAATTAAGAATTTAGAATTTACAATTAAGAATTAAGAATTCAGGATTTAGAATTTAGAATGTAGAATTTTGAATTTTGAATTCAGAATTTAGAATTTAGAGTTTAGAGTTTTGAATTTTGAATTAAGAATTAAGAATTTAGAATTTAGAACTAAGAATTTAGAATTAAGAATTTAGAAATAAGATTTAAGAATTAAGAACTAAGAATTTATGATTCCGAAATTAGAATTTCGAATTTAGATTTAGAAATTTGAAATTAAAATTTGACAAAAAAATGTTCTAGTGGACATAGACCGAACCACTACGCTTCATGAACAAGAGTGGACATTTTCAAACCCCCCCTTTGTCCGTTTAGTTATTCCCGCAATGTCCAAAAGTCCACTTTTTCATTAACTATATGCTGAATGTTCTTAATCCAACATAAATTGAATTAACATCATGAGAAAACAAACCGTCAGCGAGCGCGGGGGCTTTAACACGCACAAAATTAGCCGAAAAACAAGCACCTGATGGCGCATCCATTTACCGGTTACAGAAACATTCGCGAATGCAATCGTGCAATCGTTTGGCGATTGTGTTTCGACAATCATTTGCGAATCTATTCATCCAACGAACGTCGTGGTGAAAATAAAAATCGATCCAGTTAACTGTGGCGAATGTTTCAGCCATCGGTTCATTCACCCGAACCTATTAAAAGTTCATTCATTCGGCATTGCAATCGTTAGTGTTCATTCTGGTGTGTGAATTTTTTCCTTGGACGTTTGAATCGAACAAACTCACCACGGATGGCCAATTGAACGTTCTTCGATGCGATTTTTTCCATGCTTGGTTCTGACTATGGTTGCCACATGACAAATTTATCGAGAATGTGGTAGTCCATAATTTAACATCACCACTGGGCTACGAAGAAGCACCCATCGTTAATACGTGTACGACACAACCGTGGGGCTAGAGTAAAGCAAGCAGAGTAAAAGTGCCGAGGTTCTCTAATAAAAGCTCTTATTAAAAGTAACATATAAAGTGTTTATTCAATCCGGTTTATATAGATTATCACATCTGGCGACGACGGATAAACATTGGAGAGTATTAAAGGTAAGATTTACGAAAAAAATCATCATAAAAATGATGAAATTACAGTTTTTATAAATCGAAATCTGAAACGTTTTTCGAACAAACAAAATGGAGTCGTTAAGACTCGAGAAAAAAATCCAATTGGAATCTAATTCCATTTGTTTTGTTACGTTTATTTTAGCGAATCTTGATTAGATTCGAACACTGGTGTTGGTGCATAGCACGACATAGGTCAGATTAAGACCGGAAATAGGCAGGAAGCCGTTAGGTCAAGAAAGACCGGAACTAGGCAGGAAGCCGTTAGGTCAAGGAAGACCGGAACTAGGCAGGAAGCCGTTAGGTCAAGGAAGACCGGAACTAGGCAGGAAGCCGGTAGGTCAAGGAAGACCGGAACTAGGCGAAAGCCGTTAGGTCAAGGAAGACCGGAACTAGACAGGCTGCCGCCAGGTCGAGGAAGACCGCATCGGGGCCCGAAGCCAAAAGCGAAAGCCGAGTAGAAAGGCTGTGGATATTCAATTTCGGATCTGAAAAGCTGACACGGTGTGTCTGAAGGTAAATATTGTTAAAAAAAAAAAAAAAAAAAGAAATTATAAAAAAAAAAAAATAAACAAAACTTTTTGATTTTGTTAGGTCCAGGAAAAATGGACAAATGGGACCTACCGCAATTCAAATTTAGGTCGATACCAAACAACATCATCCGAGATGAGTGGCAAAAGTATAAACGGAATTTCGGATACATAGCTGCGGCTAATGGAGAAAAGGACAAAACTCGTCTAAAGAATATTTTCCTAGCTCGAGCCGGCCCTGATGTTCAAGAAATATTTTCTTCGTTGCCAGGAGCTGATGTCGAAGAAGATGAGGAAAACGAAATTGACCCATACAAGATCGCTATAGAGAAACTCGATGAATATTTTTCTCCCAAGCAACATGCTGCTTTCGAAAGAAATTCTTATTGGAATTTGAAACCAATGGAAAAAGAATCTTTGGAAAAATTTTTATGGCGTTCACTCGAGACAGCTCAGAAATGCGACTTCGGAAGTACCAAAGAAGAGAGTAGGAACATTGCTGTCGTCGACAAGATGATTTTGTTTTCACCGCCTGAACTCAAAGAGAAACTTTTACAGAAAGACTCCTTAACACTGGATGAACTAACTCGAATGGTCAGTTCGTACGAAGCTGTTAAGTATCAATCGCAGCAGATGAACACTGCTTCATCTAGTACAGATAGTTCAACCTCTAGTTATTGGACAGACAACGGTTCAAATGTGTGCAAGATCCAGGGCTCATCGAAAGGCCCAAACGGTGAGTGCTACCGATGCGGCCAAAAGAGCCATTATGGGAATGACCCTCAGTGTCCCGCAAGAGATGAGAAATGTAGGAAATGTAAGAGGGTAGGCCATTTCCATAAGAGATGCCGTACGATCCAGCGCACATCATATCCTCAGAAAAGAAACGCAGACAGCAAACCAGAATGGCGAACAAAGAAATCGAAACCTTATGGTGTTATGCGTGTTCGGGAAAACGAAGAGCAGGAACCACAAACACCTAATTTCATTTTTAGCATTGGGAATGGTGATGAATTTCTATGGGTGAAAGTGGGAGGAGTTATGATTCAAATGTTGATCGATTCGGGAAGTGCCAAGAATATTCTTGATGACAGAACTTGGGCTTACATGCAAACTCACGGAGTCAAAGTTGAAAAGTTTCGCAAGAAAACAGATCAAACATTTCGTGCATATGGACGCAATTCAGAGCCATTGACAGTAGATGGAATGTTTGAGGCAGTTGTTTCCGTTGAAGATGCTGGAAAACGAGTTGAAAGAAAGGATTGTTTTTATGTGGTTCAAGGAGGATCACAACCATTACTAGGACGATTGACTGCTACAAAGCTTGGAGTGTTGTCTATTGGTTTACCTAGCATGCAGGCAAGGGTGAACCGAATTGTAGACGAGAAGAGACCTTTTCCGAAAATTAAAGATCTAAAACTCAGAATTCCAATCGATAGAACAATAACTCCTGTGGTACAACACGTTAGACGTCCACCTATTGCCCTTCTTACACGCATTGAAGACAAATTGTCAACACTCCTCGCTACGGATATCATTGAACCGGTAACCGGAGTTAGCGAATGGGTGTCACCCCTAGTAACAATCGTAAAAGATAACGGGGATCTTCGTCTATGTGTAGACATGAGACGCGCAAATCAGGCCATACGACGAGAACGCCACATGATGCCGACTATAGAAGATTTCCTGCCTCGACTCAAGGCTGCAAAATTTTTCAGCAGACTTGATATTAAGGAATCTTACTACCAAGTGGAACTCGAAGAAGATTGCCGAGACATAACAACGTTCATCACACATAAGGGTCTGTATCGTTTCAAGCGGCTGATGTTTGGCGTGAGCTGTGCGCCTGAAATGTTTCAGAAGACGTTAGAGCAGATCCTGGCCGGTTGTGAGAACACAATCAACTATATCGATGACATCGTGATTTTCGGAAGGACGGAAGAAGACCATGACCAAGCATTGCATCAGGTTCTAGCAACACTCAAGGAGAAAGAAGTGTTGTTGAATCACAAGAAATGCGTATTCAAGACGACGGAGATTGAATTCTTGGGACATGTGATATCTGAGGAAGGCATACGCCCAACTGCCAGCAAGATAGAAGCCCTGCAGAAATTTCGAGCGCCGAAAACTGCTGAGGAGGTTCGCAGTTTTCTCGGACTGGTGACATACATCGGTCGTTTCTTACCGGACTTAGCAACAGCCACTGCTCCGTTACGTGAGTTAACACAATCTGCCAAACAGTTTGTTTGGCACGACCGTCATCAACAATCGTTTGAAAGATTAAAGAAGATGATCTGCGACATTCGAATTTTGCATTTCTTCGACAATTCTTTGCGAACCAGGGTTATCACGGATGCGTCCCCAGTGGCCTTAGGCGCGGTCCTGGTGCAGTTTGAAGGCATCAATGATAATGATCCTCGTGTTATCTGCTACGCCAGCAAAAGCCTCACTGCAACGGAGAAACGATACTGCCAAACGGAGCGTGAAGCTTTGGCAATTGTTTGGGCGGTAGAACGATTGTCGGTCTACTTGATTGGCCGGAAGTTCGAATTGGAAACCGATCACAAACCGCTAGAGATTATCTTCTCGCCATATTCCAGACCGTGTGCGAGAATAGAACGATGGGTTTTACGCCTACAATCGTTTACGTTTGAAGTTAAATACAGAAAGGGTTCAAGCAACGTAGCAGACTCGTTCTCACGCCTAGTAGAAGATGAAAACGCGGTGGAATTCGAAAAGGATAACAAGTTTCTCATTTTGGCGGTCACGGAATCAGTAGCAGTGGATGTTGGAGAAGTAGAACGCGTGGTAGAAGCAGATCAACAATTACAACTAGTAGTCGAAGCTTTACGGACTGGATCGTGGACCCGACCGGAGGTCAAAGCATTTGAACCGTTTCGGAACGAACTAGGACTTGTTGGGGATCTTTTAGTTCGTGGGAGTAAACTAGTTATACCAGCACAACTGAGAAGGAGAATGCTTGATCTATCACACGAAGGACATCCTGGAGAATCCCTAATGAAGCGCAGGTTACGAGATAGAGTGTGGTGGCCTCGGATTGATACAGACGTCACGGCATATGTCAAGAATTGTGAAGGTTGTCAACTAGTCGGGTTACCGAGTAAACCAGCTCCAATGTCGCGTAGAATGATGCCGGAAAAGCCATGGGTTGACGTGGCCATAGATTTCATGGGTCCACTTCCATCTGGGGAAAATCTTCTAGTCATCGTCGACTATTTCAGTCGATACAAGGAGGTGGAAATTATGTTCAAAATAACAGCCAGAGATACGGTTACGCGGCTGGACCGAATTTTTACTCGACTTGGATACCCTCGAACGATAACACTTGACAATGCGCGGCAATTCGTTGGAAAAGAACTGGAACGGTACTGCGACACCAAAGGAATTTCATTGAACCACTCGACACCGTATTGGCCACAGGAAAACGGTTTAGTGGAGCGGCAAAACCGATCTCTTCTAAAGCGCTTACAGATAAGCCATGCGTTGAATCGTGATTGGAGACAAGATTTGCAAGACTACCTTGTTATGTACTACACAACACCACATACCTTAACGGGCAAGACTCCAACTGAATTATGCTATGGCAGAACTATCAGATCCAAGATACCTTCACTGGAAGATGTAGAAACCGCGCCGCTCAACACGGAATACGCTGATCGAGACAAAGTATTAAAAACAAAACAAAAAGAACAGGAAGACGCCAGGAGGAAAGCCGTGGAATCATCGATTGAGACGGGCGATACTGTTCTGATGCGAAACCTGATCCCGGGCAATAAGCTTACTACAACATTCCATCCAACAAAGTTCAAGGTTGTCAATCGTTCTGGAGCAAGGCTAACAATCGAGAACCAAGACAACGGAAAAGTTTTCGACCGCAACGTTGCTCACGTGAAGAAGATTAATGATTCAATGGAAACATCGGGGGATATTCAAGACCAGGATGTGACATCTCAAGCGATGGTGGCATCGGATTCAGATGAGGAGGACAAAATGGGTTTCAAAGGTTTTGACTTGGAAGATCAACGAAAAGATGTTTCTCCAGCGAAGGAGCGACGTGTTCGGCGGGTTCCAGAGAAGCTGAAGG